>NC_085863.1:55699038-55709038 GCF_034702125.1 Engraulis encrasicolus
CTGTCATATCTCCTCTTCCCTCTTGTCTTCTCCGCTCTGTTCTCTGCATCCTTTGCATTCTGCCTTTTTTTGCATCCTCTACCCTCTTTTCTTAAAGGGCCTGTCTTTCATCTCCTTTCTTTCTCTCTCTCTCTTCTTCTACCCTCAGCTTTTCTCTTCTATCCATTTTAGCTCCATTCACTTCCTATGTCATTTGTTTTCTTTTCACTCTGCTTTCTCTCTTATCCTTCCCTCTTGTTTTCATCCTGTCTTCTCATCTCATCTTTTCCACCCCTCCCATTTCCCCATCTTTCTCTTCTCCTCCACCCCACTCATTCCTTCATCACTCACTCATCTCATCTCTCCTCTCCTCCACTTATCCTCTCTTCTCCTTCATCGCCTCCCCATTGTCCTCTCCTCTCCTCTCCTCTCCTCTCCTCTCCTCTCCTCTCCTCTCCTCTCATCCTCCTCCCCTTTCCTCTCATCCTCCTCCCCTCCTTCTCACCCTCCTCTCCCCTCATCTCCTCCTCCTCCTCCTCTCCTCCCCCCATTGTCCCCTCCATGCTCTTGACTGTGAGCCATCACAGTCTCAGAGTCGTGTGTCATCCATATTCCATGAGTCCTGCCACCACCGCTGCTGCTGCTGCTACTGTTACCCTTAGCCCTCACAAGTCTTTTTAATCTGCCAAGTGACAGGCGGCCCGTAAAAGCTGATTGGCTGAGAGCTGTGTGTGTGAAGACTGAGGAGTCCGCCGCTTCTTACCGCTTTCAAACATGGTTCCCCACATGTACTGAGAGCACTAGAAGGATGCCTCTCACCCTGCTCCACCCCCTCCACCCACGCCGGCAACGCACGCATGCACGCAAACACGAACGCACACACAAACGCACACACACATACACACAGCACACACACACACACACACACACACACACACACACACACACACACACACACACACACACACACACACACACACACACACACACACACACACACACCTACACTGTACTGTATACCCACACATGTGCGCACGCACACACAAATACTAAATCACACCCACACAGCACACACACACACACCGGGTGCCAATCACTGAAACAGGTGTGTGTGTGTGTGTGTGTGTGTGTGTGTGTGTGTGTGTGTGTGTGTGTGTGTGTGTGTGTGTGTGTGTGTGTGTGTGTGTGTGTGTGTGTGTGTGTGTGTGTGTGTGTGTGTGTGTGTGTCTGGTGTGTGTGTGTGTGTGTGTGTGTTTGTGTCTGAGGGGTAGCAAGGCAGGTCTGGAGTGGCTGTAATCTCTTAAAGTGCCTTCTTACAGGCTAATCACAAATCAGACATGACTCATCTGAGCATGTAGTTTCTCCTTGATTGGATGTCTGTGACGTTTTATGACTCCTCCTGGTATCTCCTTCTCTTTCTACCTCTCTCCTCCCCTATCTCTCTCTCTCTCTCTCTCTCTCTCTCTCTCTCTCTCTCTCTCTCTCTCTCTCTCTCTCTCTCTCTCTCTCTCTCTCTCTGCCCCCCTCGCTCATTCACACCCCCCTCTCTTATTCACTCCATTTACTGTATGTGTGTATGTGTATAGTGGTGTGTGTTGCATTATTATGCATGTGTGTCTCAGTGCACATACTGACCCCCATGGTGATGCTTAACTAAACATGCTAAGGTAGTATACCCTGAAGTGTCATAGGGCAGCAGTTCACAGGTCATCGCAATCTCTCTCTCTCTCTCTCTCTCTCTCTATCTCTCTCTATCTCTCTCTGTCTGTCTTTCCGGCTTTCTCCCTCTCTCTCTTGCTCTCTTGCTTTCATACACACACACGCACACACCCACGTTCCTGGTCAGTCTGGCTGGTGTGTCAGCTTACTGCAGCTTTGGCACGATGGATGGTTCTGTTGTACTCCATTGGTGTCTTACTGTAGGCACAGAGTGGGACGGGTGGGTGTGTACGTATGTGCACGTGTATGTGTATGGGGGGAGGTGCATTTGCATTGCATTAGGTAAATGAATGTGCTGTGCAGGGCTAAGTGAATTAAAAACAACAGAGTTTGCCCAAGGCAGAGGGAAGGAGGGAAGGACAGTGAGGGGGGACGTGAGGGTTTGTGGTGTGGTGAGGAGGAGACGAGGCCTGGGCTGGCAGGCTCCCCATCCTGTGGGGCCCCTCCTCTCCCCTCCTCTTCCTCCTCCTCTTCCTCCCTCCTCCTCCTCCTTCCACAGTGGTGAGCCAATGATGTGTGATTAGTCACCCGTACTGATGGACACCAGGCAGGTGTTTTCAACCATAGACCTGTGTGTGTGTGTGTGTGTGTGTGTGTGTGTGTGTGTGTGTGTGTGTGTGTTTGTGCATGTGCGTGTGTGTGTTTGTGCATGTGCGTGTGCGTGTGTGTGCGTGTGCGCGCGTGCGTGCGTGTGCGTGCGTGTTTGAAAAGGAGAAAGAAAAAGAGGCAGAATGGAGTGAATGTGTGGAGTGAGTGAGTGTGTGCGTGTGCACGTGTGTGTGTGTGTGTGTGTGTGTGTGTGTGTGTGTGTGTGTGTGTGTGTGTGTGTGTGTGTGTGCATGTACATGTGAAGTGTGTGTGTGTGTGTGTGCGTGTGCACGTGTGTGCGTGTGTGTGTGTGTCTCTGTCTGTCTGTCTGCCTGTCTGTCTGTCTGTGTGCATGTGTGTCTTTATACTCCGGTCTGTGTAGACAGATGACATGGGCATGGGGCCAGAGCTGAGGGACTAAGAGCTCTCAGGTTGCCAGGGGGATTGAGTGACAACTGTAAGGGACACTCTCAGGCACTGTGAGGTGAGAGAGCATCTCTCGAACGCTGTCATCTCTCTATGGCCAGTTGACCGCTATTCGACGATGTGTCAGTGGATTCAATCTAACAGTTGCCAGTTTCATATAGCTGCAATTGAAACATAGCACTCAATTTGAAGCTGTCATGTCTATTGTGTTTGTGGCCATGTGTTTTTGTGACTGTAGTACACTGGACAGGACACAGGAAATTGTCACAGAAGTCTGGGAAGTGTGCGGTTACAGCGACTGCAAAAAGTTTTGTCGCCTATCCATGTGTTTGGAACAACAGCTAATAACCTGACTTTCAATAAATCAGTTGGCTTGTAGCTGACATATGAGTGAATTCTGAAGCCAAGTGATTAACCCATTTTAGCCTGATGACTCGTATATGTTGCTTAACCTTTGATGCCTGGAGGAGACACATATATGCTGCATTCAGGCTCTTGAGATTTTAGCTTTTTTAATAAAAATGTTGGTATTTTTACAGCTGAATGAACACATTCTAATGCAAGATGAGGGTCTTAGGGTTTAAATGCAACTCTTTTGATGTTTTTATGTGCAACAAAGGCTAAGATATGTAGGTTTTTTATAGGCTGAGGGCAACTTTCCCAACAAGGGCTTAGGCATTCAGCAGGCGTATTTTGCAGCTTCAGGCATCAATGGGTTAATTGAAAATCTGGTTATTAGCTGTTGTTCCAAACACATGGATAGGTGACAACTTTTTGCAACGGCTGTACTGTGTAGTGCCTGTTTCTATTCTGTCTTATTAGCTAAGTTAATTAGGCATAGACATTTCAGATATATCATTTAAATTGTTGAATGTTGTTTAAATTGTTGAATATAAACGCAGCTTTTGTCTGACTTGTCTCACTGTCATATATTCTCAGCATACTCCGGTCTGATTCAAATTCAGTCTGGCCCATAACATTACTTTCTATTATATCAAGTGCCACTCTTTCATGTTTCTTTTTCGTAGTAATTATCTGTAGTGGGTTTCATTGCATTGGCTCATCTTTCGGTAAGACAGAATGTGGATGGATGGGTTCACCAAGGGCAGCATATGTGAAGGGTTTTATTCTGTGTAAACGGTATCCTCCACTTCCACCTCTGCCCCCCCGCCCCACAGGGTTCATCCTCAGACACTGAGCTGAAGAAGGATATTTCCAGTCTGCCCTCTTGTCAAAGGAAGTATTAACCTTCAATTACAATCTGTCTCAGGTCTGGTCTGAAGGCTTGACAATAATAGCGGAGGGTCAGAGTGTCTGCTCCAATCTCATTGCTGTCAGGAGTTACCCCAGGTCGTCTCATCAGGACAGCAACAGACAGGGAGCACTTTTAATTTCTTGAGAACTTGAGTTACTCAGAACAAGACTCACCAAAAAGAGCTATCAAATCAGTGTTTTAATGTGAAATAGTTTTTGTACTTAAACTTTAAAACAGTTTTTTTTCCTCTGACAGCCTTTCTGAGAGTAATATATGTTTGAACGCTCAGACTCGAAAGAAATTAGTATCAAATCAGTGTTTTGATATGAATCAGTTGTGAAATGGTTTGTACTTAAAATTTAGCAAGGTTTTTTCTTTCTGTAAAGTGAGTTCTTGTCTCACATGCGGTCCATCTGGGAAGTAATTTCCTCACTCACAAAATAGACTACCAAATCAGTGAACCATTTGATGTAAAAAATGGTTTTGTACTTCAAATTTAACACCTTGTTTTTTCTGTAAAGTCAGTTCCTTCCCTGAGAGTAATTTGCTATTCTGACCCAGCCAGCTTAGACCATAGAGTAGCTCTTGCCAGAGGAGCCAACATGGAGGGACAAAGGGACCAGTTGTCCTGGGTCCAGGTAGAGAGGGGGCCAGAATTATTACCTCATTGCATGTATTGAGAGGGTGGGGCTTTCAGATGACTTTGTCTTGGCCCCGGCTAAAGCTGTCAGCGGCCCTGGCTCTTGCCACTAAAATCCCTACACTCTGTGCCAAGAAACGGCGGCAGACTCTCCAGAGAATGAAAAAAAAAAAAAGTCACTGTTGCAGTGAGTTTCCTGGTGGATCGCTTCATCACGAGCATAGTAAATTAGGTAGCATAAGCCCTCTCCCACACAATTTTCCCATGATGTGAAGATAATTAGAAAAGTTGTGCCTCCCTTCTGTTCGGCGATAAATCGTTTACATGCTTGTCAATGTGTTTCCCTTTTGTTTAATAGCACAGTTGATTATATTCATTCAGCCTTTTTTTTAGTTGAAATTCTTATGCCGTTCAGTTGCCTCCAAGAGTTGTAGGATGATCGTCTGTGTGAAGAAGACAAGAATAAGAGAGAACATTTTTTAAAGGTATTTCTCCACTGTTGCATCAGTGCCTTGTGCTCGTGGGTTGCCTTTTAATTCAGTCCTCCGGCTGGATTTCAAAGCCCTTTTATATGCAAGCGTGTATTCATTGGAAGATTACTGAAATGAAGACATTAGAATTGCATTACAGAGGATGCTGTGATATCCCCCAATACACTGACACCCCAGTTATCTAGGAAAGGCCTACTACTGGTGTTACAAAGGGTGTGGCAGAGCGAGACCTTCGTCCCCTTATCCCCAAGTCTCTGTGCTATTGTATCGTATGTCTGTTGTGACAAGATGACAACGAAACAGGCAGCGGATCTCCTTGCAATATGCATGCAACAAGATGAAATGCTATTATATGCGAAGATTCACAACAGAATTTGTGTGATTCTTCCTCGGCTCCTGTTCACCTGCTAAAACTTTGTCAAGCAGTTGCACACACGCACCCACGCACGCACGCACACGCACACGCACACGCACACACACACACACACACACACACACACAGCACATTGTTGTGTTGCTGTTTTTCCTTTGTTCTTGTTCCTCCTACAGCAGTCCTCCTCTGGGGGTGTATGGCGTCTTCCCTCTCATCTTAGAGGGGCACAGAGTGAATCACTCTCATCATCCCCCGAGAGAACTTCTCCCTAAACGTGCCGGAGACAAGGAGACTTTGTGTTTCACCAGGCTTATTGCAGAAAGATATATATAAATATGAGAGAGAGAGAGAGAGAGAGAGAGAGAGAGAGAGAGAGAGAGAGAGAGAGAGAGAGAGAGAGAGAGAGAGAGAGAGAGAGAGAGTGTCTCTGACAGGAGACCTCAGATCAACCTCTTTTCTCTGTTCCTTTCAAATTGTCGCAGTGCCAGAGGTGGTTGAGTGAGTGAGTGGGGTAGTGTGGGGTGTGTTTGTGTGTGTCCATGTCAGCTCTAGACAGTCCAGTACAGTGGCGTGCCATGGCCGGCCCTAGATCATAAGAGCCCATCGTCTCGTCCCACCTCCCCATGTCAGTGCTCTCTACCACCACCCCCACCACCTCCCAATCACAACATTCTACCCCTCAACCCCCAAATACCACCACCCCCACCTCCAAATCACATGACCCTACCCCGTCCAATATTGAATATCCCCATAGGGAGCTCAGCCCTTGCCATCTACAACTCCCCGCACACAAACACACACCACCTCCACGCACAGACGATGATTCAAAGGAGGAATAGATCATATTTTTGTGCATGTCTGCAGCAGCAAGGCTGTGTTTTCCTTTTGCATGAGTAATAATTTGCCACTGGCTCTTGGCTAACTTTCTGAGTCTGTTCAACCACTGTACCAAAGTTCAACTCCCGTTCACAACAAGCTGTTCTCCCTAAGGAGAATATTTTGTCAAACTTTTGAGTCTGTGCTACCCACAGAATAAGAACCATATAAATGAGGTCAGTTACAGCACATGCACCGAGTATTCTGTTTTCAAATCGAATATGGCCAGCATTCGGTTTTAAACCCAAGTTCCCTAATATTCTTGTAGAGAGAGAGGGTCCGAGGCACTCTGAAGTCCGTATTAAAAGTCCTTTATTAATACATGGACGCCATATAGCCAACGCGTTTCGGTCGCGTGCGACCTCCATCAGGGCTCCCGAATATTCTGTTGAATGCGTTAAGTAGCGTTCTGCAACCGGAATATTCCCAGAACACAGCCACATTCGGAGTGAAGAAAGAGTTTACATTAAATGATGCAGACCAAATACTGTCACCATTCTGTTTAAAATCGGAACATTTCTTGCATGTAACTGAACATTTAGTATGAGAGCTAACGTGAGGGTTAGCCATGTGTTAAGCATGCTGATGGAATGTCATGCTATAGTAGATAGCTACCAACAGCATGTATGCAAATGATGCTATCAAGGGAGGAAATTATATATGCTTGACATTGATAGTGTGCGACACAGTAGAGTGCGTCCGACAGGCAGGTGTGAAATATGGTAAGACTTTGACGTTTGCTTTCTTTTTTTCATCGGCTGTTGGTGATATTGGCGTCGTTTGCCATCTGTTGAAGCGCAAGCAGGCAGGCGTGTGCGTGTGCGTGTGTGTGTGTGTGTGTGCGTGTGTGCGTGTGCGCATCTGTGTGTGTCTATCGTCTGAGCGCCACACCACCCCGCCCATCTCTCCGGCGCCCACAGTCGGTTTCATTTCCTAATTGATACATGTGCTTTTCCGGAGCCCGTGCGTGTGTCGGTGATTGATCCTATCGCGCGATCGATGCTTTGACTGATGGCTGTGATCAAGTTTAATCTGCTCAAACCCACATAGAGGGGTGGAGTAGGAGAGGAGAAGAGGGGGTGGAGAGATGGAGGGAGGGTGAGAGAGAGGAGGGGAGGGTGGAAGACAACAATGGAGGAGTACTGAAGAAGGGAAGAGGAGGAGAGGAGTAGGTGGAGGGGGGTGTAGAGAGAAGGAGGAATGGAAAGAGGATGGGTGGATGGGAGAGAGGGATGGTGGGGGACTACAATGGAGCGAAATGAAGGACGCGCTGTCAACACTCTTCCAGTGCTGTCGTCTCGCTCGCGATCGGTCATTTTTTATGTGCAGACGTGTAAAATCACATAGACGTGTAGATACAAGTCGACACCCCTGTGTGAATGCATGTTCACACACACATACAGACACACAGACACACACGCACACGCACACACACACACACACACACACACACACACACACACACACACACACACACACACACACACACACACACACACACACACACACACACACACACACAGTGCCTTCGTAAACACATCCACATACATAGTGATGCACATCACGTACACAAGTGTGCATACAAACACATAGACGACCCCACCCCATACCCTGCCCATCCCACCTCAAAGCACACACAACCCCACCTCCCCTGACAAACACAAACACATTTAAGAGTGCGCACGCACACACACACACACACACACACACACACACACACACACGCACACGCACACGCACACAGACACACATGCCACTCTCTTTCTCTCTCACAAACACACACACAAAGATACACAGGCACTATAGTGTAGTTATGAAAAGATCAAAACAAAATGCAGTAACTCTAAAATGGTCGAAATTGAGTTTAGATCGGAAATAATAATAATAATAATAATAATAATGAATTTTATTTGAAAGCGCCTTTCAAAACTCTCAAGGACACTGTACAGACAGAAACAAAATAAAACAAGACACATAAACAGAATTTTAAACAAAAATAAATAAATGAATACAATTTTTTTTTTTTTTTTTTAAATATGAAAATAAAATAAAATAAAATAAAACAGAATTTAAGAATCATAAAGAATAGGCTATTTGAAAAAGATAGGTTTTTAGCCTGGATTTGAAAAGGGGGAGAGAGTCAGTATTGCGGATGTCAGGGGGAAGGGCATTCCACAGCTGAGGAGCAGAGCAGCTAAAAGCTCTATTCCCCATGGAAATGGGCTTTCACCTCATTTGTCTTTTGTCAAAAAACTGTGGTCCAACATCCTCCTGTTTTAGAGAAAAATCAGGTTGAAAGTGCAAAAATTATGTTACGTCGTTCAAAACAAATACGCAGTAAGTCGGTGAGCCAAGAATGCAGTAACTCCTGCAGTAACTCCATTTTGTGGCAGTATTACCAGTTTTTTGTGGCATTTTTCTGTTTTTTTTTGTGTGCATTTAATTTCTATCCTAAAAATGTATTACAAGGAAGTGTCACCACCACTTTACTGACAACACAGTTGTCGGGCCATATATAGGAAACTTTGAAGGCTTTTTTCTCAGTTTGCCAAAATCTGAGTTACTTCGTTCTTGTTTTGTACGGCACTATAGTGTAGTTAAGAAAAGATCTAAATGAAGGGACAGGCCAGCATATTGTCACCCGCCCTAGAGCTGCTGTCAACACACATTATTAAGACCCATTAGCACCCATGCCCCACATACCCACATACACTTACAGCAGCTCACAGCCATCAGGTCCTTTAGAAGTGAACTCTACTGTCCCACAAGAGCTGAGTGTCCCCAGTCACACGCATGCACGCACGTACGCATGTGCACACACACACACAATCACACACAAACACAGTCACGCACACACACCCGCACGCACGCACGCACACACGCACACACGCACGCACGCACACAAACACACGCACGCACGCACGCACGCACGCACGCACGCACGCACGACACACACACACACAGTGTCTGGCTCCTCTGGCTGTGTCTGTACACAGCAGCACCCGCCAGCTCTGCTCCTCCCTGTCAAACTCTATTAGGACAATGTTTATCAAGATCCCAATTTCAGATGAGGGAGAGAGGAACGGAGGACAGAGAGGCAGGAGGAGAGAGGGAGGAAGAGGAGTAGGAGGAGGAGGAGGAGGAGGAGGAGAAAAAGTAAAAGACAGAGGAGAGTGAGAGAGTGGGTTCATATAGAGAGAGTTAACAAGAGGCAACTGTCATAGAGAGGAGAATGAAAGAGAAAGAGTGGAAAGTAACATTGAGAGAATGGAGCAATAGAGAGAGAGTTAGATAGAGAGAGAGAGGAGAGAGGGAGAGGAGATATGGATGTGACAGTGAGGGAATGAGAGGAAGAGAGTGGAAGAGGGCAAAAGAGAGTTAATAGGTTCATCCTTTGGCTGGAAGGAGCAGCAGATTAAAGTCCTCCCTGACCGCCCCCATCTCCTCCCCATGGCCTCTCCCAGCGCTCAGGTCACCTCAGGGTCAACACACAGCCCCATAGCCTCCTCAGGGAACCCACGTGATGGACAAGCAAGTCCTGACTTCCACATCTCTACATCTCTCTTTCCCTCTCTCTTCCTCCATCCCTCACTCTCTTTCTAATTGCTCTCTCTTACATTCTCTATCTCTCTCTGGCTCTGTATCTCTCTCTG
>NC_085863.1:55714038-55719038 GCF_034702125.1 Engraulis encrasicolus
GAAGAGAGGAGAAAAGAAGAGAGGAGAAGAGAAGTGGGGGTGTGGAGAGAGGAGAGGAGAAAAGTAGAATAGAAGAAGAGCACGAAGGGCTGAGCTGAGGAAGTATAGTCAGGCTGCGAAGCTGTGAGGCCATAGTAGTTAGGGTGCAGCAAGAGAAGAGAGGAGAAGAGAGAGTGAAGTGTGGAGAGAGGAGGAGAGTAGCAGAATACAAGAAGAGCAAGAAGGAAAACGAACACAAACAGGAGAAATAAAAGGCAAAAGTGGATGTTGATGCATGGTGGGCTGTGAGTTGTGCTGAAGAGAGTGTAGAGAGAGGCTGAGAGGCCATAGTAGTTAGCGTGAGAAGAGAAGAGAAGAGAAGAGAAGAGAAGAGAAGAGAAGAGAAGAGAAGAGAAGAGAAGAGAAGAGAAGAGAAGAGAAGAGAAGAGATGAGAAGAGAAGAGAAGAGAGGAGTGTAGAGAGAGAGAGAGAGAGAGAGAATAGTAGAGTAGAAGAAGAGCAAGAAAGAAGATGAATGCCAGCAGAAAGAAGTAAAGTAAGAGAAGATGCTGTGTGGTGGTGGGCTGTGAGCTGTGTTGAAGGAGGGTAGTGTATTGAGAGACTAAGAGGCTGAGGGCCACAGTAGTTAGAGCCCTGGAGACCCAGAGAAACATGAATTATTCACCATTCACAGGCTCTCAGGAAGAACCCTGCGCTACAGGGGAACAGTCTGGAGGGAGTTCTCCAGTCCAAACATAGAACTGCACACATTAGAATCCATTACCGCCTCACCATGCATGCACACCATGATGATGACTTTTGGAAATTATATTTGCACTTTGTGAACCATGTGCTGTACATCTTTTGTTCTTAAAAATAGGAGAATTCCAGGAAGGCAGAACTTTGATCAGAAGCTTTCTAATTATAAAAGTGTATGTGTATTTATGACATTTTCAGTAAAAAAGAGGTGGTAATGTAAATTATGTTTTTGCTATAATTTCATGTGCGGAGGAGAGTGTTATCCAATCCTTCATTGACATGCGTAATTGGGGTTTTTTTCATTGTAGGACTTATTTGACTCATGGCATCTTAAAATATGCTTAACGGTTTCTTAGTCATTGCTTTGCTGAGGATATTATTAACAGCAATTACATTTACATCACTGCCAAGATACAGAAGGACATATACTGGGTTTGATAGCACAGTACCACTCCATGGTGCTGTGGTTAGTTACTAGTTTGTAAATGTGTGGATCACGCTGGTCTGAAGTTATTGTGAATGTGTGCGTGCGTGCGTGCATGTGTGTGTTTGTGTGCCCGGAGCCTATCTGTCAAACATGAGATGAATCTCCCTTTGATGGATTGATGTACACATTCCGCATTATGTGCATATGCACTAAAACAAAGGCAGCTATGCTGATGTGTAGTTGCATTGATATATTTTTTTAATCCCTCATCCCCTCCTCTCTTCTCCTCTCCTCTCCTCTCCTCTCTTCTCCTCTCCTCTCCTCTCTTGTCTCTGGTTGCCTGAGGCTTTGCTCTTTGATGATGAAGTGAAAACTCCCACTCATCCTCACCACTCACACTGATCAGGGAACAGACAGCATGGGAGATGGAGAGGAGAGGGGTGGAGAGGGGAGGGTGGTAGTGGCGGTGTTTGGGGGAATGGGGTTGGCTTGGTTAGGGTGTTGTGAGGGTGGCTTTGCTACAGCTTGGGTGCTCTTTTCAATCTGTCAAAACAGACAGCTTTGCTCAAAACAGAGAACGCTTACACAACTGACACATGGACACACACTGTCATACAGGCGCGCGCACACTCACACAGGAATGTACAAACAACACAAACAGATACAGAGGAATGTACACATACAAACACAGATATACTTGTATATACACTCTTTTACATGCGTATACTGCGCATAGATAGGAATGCACACACACACACACACACACACACACACACACACACACACACACACACACACACACACACACACACACACACACACACACACACACACACACACACACACACACACACACACACACACACACACACACACACGTGTACACACTCACACACACAAGCACACACGCATGCACCACAAAACCCAAAACAGAGCCACCCCTCAATAAATTACACCCTTTGCTGAAGGCGTACTGATAAGAGAGTCAGGAATGTCCCAGTCCTCAGCCTCTGTGTTCTCCACTCAGCTCCACCAGATGAGTGAGGACAGGAGGCTTTGAAACGCTTGTTGGACGCTTCTGTCTCTTCAGAGCAACGCGGAGTGGCATATAGCTGGAGGCTAATTCTGACAGTCGTGAGACGGTGAAATTTCGCCTCACTCAAATGAGTCACGACAAAACGGTGAAAAGTGGAGGGTTGTCATTTCTCTCTCTCTCTCTATGTGTCTGTCTGTCTGGATTTCTGTTTCTCACTCTGTCACTCTGTCACTGAACCTGTCTGTCTGTCTGTTTGTCTGTTTGTCTGTTTGTATGTCTCTCTCTCTCTCTCTCTCTCTCTCTCTCTCTCTCTCTCTCTCTCTCTCTCTCTCTCTCTCTCTCTCTCTCTCACGCCCTCCCACATACACACTTATTCTGCCTCTGTCCTCCTTCACTACACCAGACGGCCTGACCAGGTTAAATGGTGGTTGAGCTTGTTAGTTTAATCCTTGATTGATCTTTGATTCGAGCGGCTCGACCCCCTTTAATCCCTTCATACTCCCCTGTAGCGGTGAGCTTGACCCAGGGCTCTAATGAGCTGCAGTAAGGATTCAATTCACCTCAGAATGTGTTTAATAGGTCAAAGGTCACCAGTCCAGGATGTTGGCGTTCTTCAGGGTTGACCTTGAGGAACAGGTGGGACATGCTGATGTGTTACAAATGTTACGATACGGCCCTATCGTGGCGCAAATGGTAGGGCACTTGTTTGCTATGCGGCCGACCCGGGTTTGATTCCCAACCCCCCCACAAAACAAAAAACATTACAAGTCTTCAACAGACCACAGCGAACATAACGAAATGATCTGGTAAAAAAAAAAAAAGCAACTTGTAAATGCCATGTTCTTCCCCTTACAGTGCTCTGGGGTGGTCGATAGAATGTTGTCTTGGTCTGAAATGCATCATATAATCATCTATCGACTCATGACGATGAGTCATCATTAACCTCGAAAGTGTTGCAGATTGTCTTTTTAATCCTCCAAATCTCATCTTTGTAAGTAGCCCAGATCGCACTGCCAGTGAGAAAAAAAATACTGTGAATGTGATACGAGGTCCTGTACAGTAAGTCCTGTAAGTGCTGAAATAAGACTTTAAAAATGACAGACTCTGCTACTGCTACATACAGCACAGCACCGTATATGATGCTGAAATTGCAGTATATTGCAAGCGCTCTTATGAATTCCTTTGAAACCATCCATCCGGTCCACAGTGACCTAGTTACTGTACATGTAGATGCTGTAATGAAGTTGGAGTCAGTTTCTCACCCCATGCTGTAAATGCCACACTATGGTATTTTTAGCTGAAACGAAAAAAAGCATTTCTCAGAGAAAAGTATGAGCTGATGAAATATGTTTCTGTCAATTTCTTTCTGCCGATTCGGGTAGTTGTTGTTCTTAAGTTGAACTTTTCAGAAGTTCATGGACACGTGTTGTACGCCTTATCTGCACAAAATCCACACAAGAGATCTTTGCCGATAATGCCTGCAACACATTTTCTGTAGCCGTGCTCTTTCTTAAGAGTAGGTGTTTCTGTTTTTTCCCCACGTTCTCTTTTCATTGCGATTTCTATATCACTGCGTCTGGGCCCGACGCCTACCCTTTGCTAAACCTTCCTCCATTGAGGTGCTGTTTTCACCGCTGGATAGGATGTGTTTTTCATTCTGAACCGCCCCTGCAGGAAGGCAGGCAGGCAGGCAGGCAGGCAGGCAGGCAGGCTGTCATGCGATGCGTGCCAAGGCCCCCTCCTGTCATTGGACGGGAGTCTGAAAGGAGAGCGTTTGAAAAGAGATGTGCTTGCTGACACTTTGAAAGGCCATAAATGGTCTCGGCAACTTCTCAATCAGTTCCAAAGGGGGCGAAAAAGGTTCGGGCTTGCGTGCGGCAATTATCCCCTCATTGTAATGCGTGTATACCTCTTTAGGGAAGGGCTTTTTGGAGAGTGTCAACAGCAGAAGTGTTCAAAGTGTACTTCAAAGTATCGTCCTTTTTCTCTCATCCTCTTAGTCTCTCACACACACACAAGCTCGCCGTCTCTTTCTTTTTCTTTCCATCTCTCTAACTCACCCTCATTCTTTTCTTTTCTGCTCTTTCATCTGCCCAAGTCTGGTATTAGGAGGGTTGGGACTAAGTAGTGTATAGGCGTCTCTTTGCTAGCTTGGATACCGTTCTCCTGCGATGGCCAACAAAATGACACACCGACTGCCGCGGCTCTTTCATTCCCATCGAGCAATTATCTGGACAGCCTTTTGCATTGCACACTCCCACTGACCAACTGTGCCATCACACAAGCACAACACAAGACAGATAGCGAGTGCATCATAGCAGGATGCTATCACTATTATTTTCGATAGTCATTTAGCAGATGCACTTATCCGCAGCCGTGAGGCCTAGTCCCTCTGGAGCCACTGAATGCTAAGAGGCCCCAGCTCAGTGGCACACTGCTCTATGATGGCCTCCGCCTGGGAATCCAGCTAACAACCTCTCAGTGTCCATCTCCATCTGGTGCCATTTGGAAGCCCAGCCCCACATGGCAAACTGTTCTCTCCCACAGTGATCACCATGCCCAGATTAGCTGCAAGTCATGTATTGAGGTTAGCGTCACATTCAATTTCAATGCATGTCATGTACTGTACGCACTGTAGTAAGGCTAGCTTTACGGTCAGTTTTGGCTCATGTCACCTATTGAGGTTAGCTTCACATTCAGGCTAGCCGCATGCCATGTATTTGCGGTTAGCTTTACGTTCAGTTTACCATCACAGCATGTATCGAGGTTAGCTTCGGGTTCAGTTTACCTTCCTGTCAC
>NC_085863.1:55744038-55747659 GCF_034702125.1 Engraulis encrasicolus
TAAGAAGCAGGGAGGTTTTGTTTAAAACTCATTGAAGTCTTATCTTCCTCTTTTAGCCACTTTTTCTTTTTCTTTTGCAAGCTTAAGCGACAGCCGCGACTCCCTGTTTCTGCTCCGTCGTGCAACACTGTCCATGCTGCTACTGTACATTTCCACCTGAAGCAAAGCAGTGCAAGGCGGCAGAGTAATCTCCAAAAGAAATCTTGGTGGCAGGTCTTGCAAGTGTAAGCAGTGACTCAGCAAAAATCTGCAGTCGTTGCAAAGAAAAAATATCACAGCTACTGTATGGAGGGAAAAAAGGAACTCTATGTGAGTAATGACAGGTTGCCTTTTAGGTGTCAGACTTGAGTCTTTCAAAGCTTTCGTATATGCTGCACAAAGTAGTGTAGTGTTTCCCAAAAGGAGCTCTACACCCCCCCTAGGGGGCATCAGAGGTTGGGGGTGTTGGGGAGGGGGTATTGAGAAGGAGACAAAATGAGGAAGTATCTACTTTATAATAGACTTATTTCATTGGAGCACAGAAAAGATGTACAGTGGCCTTATTATGATTTAACACACACAAAAGTTATATAAGTAATATCGTTTTTATCATGATGATGTTGGATAGGGTGTAGGGAGGGCTTTGACAGGACTATGATGTGGACAGAGGGGCATTTGAAAAACAAGGCCGACAGGCGGACAACAGATGCGTCCCTCTATGCCAGTTCCAACTATGCCATTTTTCCCCCCAAACGCCCCCCTGGCCTCCTCCTAGCCTGTCAACGCCCCCCGAGGATGTACTTTTTGTTTATTGGTCATCATGGACACTCCAAATATTGTGGCAGGCAGCAAGGCAGCAAAATGGCGAGACATGGCTTTATTTTTTGCAGTTTAGGGTATAATAAGCTTATCATCATTCTTGGATTTGGAAAAGAACCATATATGATTTGAAATTTCACATAGCCTAGATCAGGGTTTCCCAAACTGGGGTGCGTGCACCCCTGGGGGTGCGCGGCCTACTACAAGGGGGTGCGCAAGCTGAATAAAACAATGGCTGATGTGTGTGCTTTTATACAGAATTCATAAACATTACATAGTTTTTAATTGTTTGGTAAATTGTATGCTGGAAGGATCCATCTGAAGTGTAATGTATAACTCCAAGACTTGTCATGCTACAAGTTCCATTGTAATGATGGCAGAAAAAATGTCAGGTCTATTGGAATGAGGATTGCCCAAAATGTGCGGCTGTGCGACATTCACTTAGGGGGTGCGCGAGCCACATTGAAATGTAAAAGGGGGTACGCAGGGGGAAAAGTTTGGGAACTGCTGGCCTAGATGAAGTAGGCTACATTACAAATTACCAGACATTTATTAGGCCTAACAACCTTTAGTATCACGCCATTTCAGCATTATGTGCATGTGGGAAAGAATCTAAACATCGACAAATAATAAATAAATAAAACCGTTTGGGTGAATCATGCGCTTATGGGTTGACCCTTTAGGTGAATTATAGACTTTTTTTCAATACCAGCTTCACCGTCAAGGCACAAAGCAGTGAACTTCCGTGCCAGAGTTTATCAAATGCACACGACGGCAAAGCAATTACGAAAGACGCGTTCTCTCCTGTACTCTCTCTGAGCGCAACGAAAAGCACCATTGCCCTTCCAAATGGCAGTTGGTTTGATTTTTTAAACTCACTGCAGCATTATTTTTAAAAACACGCATTTTGTGCATTGTGAAACTCAATTACCCAGAATGCTGCACGTGAGCTCTCTACCCGGGTGATTCTGGAAAACATTACTACCTTAATAATGTGTTAATCCGACGCTAGATTTCTTAACTGATGAAAATCGAAGGCAGAAATCAACATTGTAGTGTCTAAATATGAGGTCGATTGGTCTATTTGTGGCGTACATCACGATCGGCTGAGTTGTTGGCCTCACGTTTGTCAGTTAGCCTGTGGCTAGGCTACTTTTCGCCAACGTTAGCATCCGGTTTAGTATAGAAAGGCTATGCTTGCACGCATTCGCTCCGTAGTCTGCCGCCTTGTGGCCACAGGAAGGAACAATTTAAAGAAAGCGTTTCAGACGGACAACAATTGAATGAAAGCGTTTCAGACGGACGGAAATTTAATGAAAGCGTTTCAGACGGACGGACGGACGGACAGACAGACCCTGTTATAGAGATGCTGGACGCATCTAAAAAGGTTGAGAGCCACTGGGTTAGCACAATGAGAGTCGCTCTCTTTGTGCTAACAGACTCAGTCCTCACAGCGACAACAAGGAGCTGCTTTACATGCTAGTCGCCTCACGGAAGACTTTCAAATAATGAATGAGGTTATTGTCAGGAGACTTGTTGATATACAGTATATATAATAAATAAGCCGCCACCACTTCAGCTAGTAATTCTGTCTCTTGTAATAGCACAGTCTACACCCATAGCCTCCACAAGGAGCCTCTAAACTAAAGGCAAGCAGGGAAGCCAACGGGGGGGACAAAGGGGTCAGTTGCCTTGGGCCCAGGGAGAAGGGGGGTGCCAGAATAGGATCCCCATTACATTGTATGTATTGAGTGGTGGACCCTTCCAGATGACGACCTGGGGTAGGAGCAAAGCTATCAGCGGTCCTGAATGCATGGCAGCAGCATATAGCTCACTGGGCCCAGACGTACCGTATGGGCTTTTTATTGGCCTTCGCAACAGTTACCGCTTCACGGTTACAACTGTAAAATTGTTTCTCTCCTCTTTCCCGGCTAATGGAGCATTGATTTTCCTGTTGTTGTTGTTGTTGTTGTTGTTGGGATTTTTCTTTCTTTTTCGTAAATACACTCATCTTTCCTCTTCATACTCTGCTGCGTTCCTCCTCTGTCGGCGTCATACTGCATCTGTAGTTTTCTTTCTACCTCCTTTGTTCATCTTCCTCTTCAATTCCTTGGCTTTTGTTTCTTCTTCTTCTTCTTCTTCTTCTTCTTCTTCTTCTTCTTCTTCTTCTTCTTCTTCTTCTTCTTCTTCTTCTTCTTCTTCTTCTTCTCTTCCCCCTCCCCTCCACCTCTTTCTCCTCCTCCTCATCCTCCTCCTCCTTCTGCTCACTTTCTCTTCTTCTCTCCCTCCCCTTCTACCCTCTCTCTCTCCTCTTTCATTTCCTATTCTCTTCTTCTTCTCCTCCATTCCTCCCCTCCCCCCCTCTGTCCTCTCCTCCTTGTCCCTCTGTCACTGTCTGACC
Organism: Engraulis encrasicolus; assembly: GCF_034702125.1. NCBI lineage: Eukaryota > Metazoa > Chordata > Actinopteri > Clupeiformes > Engraulidae > Engraulis > Engraulis encrasicolus. The sequence goes on from NC_085863.1 coordinate 55,747,238, forward strand.
TTGTGCCTCAGGTGTGTCGTTCATTCCTGTTTGTCCAGATGTGCCACGTTAATGCCACAGCTGCTAGCTACCGTAGCTCGCTAGTCCGTGCTAGCTACCGTAGCTCGCTAGTCCGTGTTCACTGTCACCAGGCTGCAGCTGCTAGCTACCGTAGCTCGCTAGTCCGTGTTCACTGTCACAGGCTGCGTGTTTAAGTTTGAAAACCTGGGGGATGTCATTCTTCAGTGACAGTGTCTGAAAAGGTGCAGCTGTTCTTGCCCAGTCATGGCTGCGGTGCTGTCAGGAGCACATCCATCGCAGCTGGAGAGCTCATCAGCATTCCCTCCACACACACTCACACACCTTCCATCGTCCCTGTCCTCTCTCCTTCATCTCATCTCCCTGCTCACTATATCACCTCCTCCTCTTCCTCCTCCCCCAGC
>NC_085863.1:55755259-55760259 GCF_034702125.1 Engraulis encrasicolus
TGGTGTGTGTGTGTGTGTGTGTGTCTGTGAGGTGGGGGGTGGGGGTGATTTTTAGGAGGTGTGTGTGATGGGGTTCTGTTGGGGTTAATTTTGAGTGTTTTTTTGGGGGTGGTTTGTGTAATAGGCGAAGGAGAGTACGATCTCACAGCAGGATGGCGGCAGGGGTGAAGTGTGTATGGTGGGGTTGTTGAGGGTGGTGCGGGGGGTGGGGGTTAGTCGGAGTGTTTGCGTGGGGGGGTAATGGGGTCGGGTGGAGTAGGGGCTAGAAACACAACAGCATGTTTTAATACAAACTAATTAGAGCCGGGGCATCATTGCTCATTCAGGTGAATAAAACAAAGGGATTGATGAGGCCACGGGAGAGAAGGCGTGGGAGAGCGGGAAGAATGGGGAGGAGGAGATGGAGGAGAAGGAGGAGGAGAAGAAGGGAGAGAAGGAGAGGGATGGAGAGGTGGAGGTACTAAGTGGATGAGGTGGCGGGAGAGTGAGAGAGCAGAGGAGGAGAGGAGAAGAAAGAGGGGAGAGGGAAATGAAGAGAAGTGGAGGAAGTGAAGAAAAAGGAGAGGATGAGATAAGCAAATATAAGCAACAATAATTGGGTCCTCATTACATTGTAGCTATGGATTTGGGTTTGGGGGGCCCTTACAGATGACTTTGTTCCGGAAGCAGCTGAAGCCGTCAGCAGTGGCCCTGGGCGTGATCGTCAGGGAAGCCGACAGGGGGGGACAAAGGGGACAATTGGATCCTCATTACATTGTATGTATTGGGTAGGGGGGCCATTTCAGATGACTTTGTCCTGGGCCCAGCCAAAGCTGTCAGCAGCGGCCCTGGGCGTGATCATCCTCATCATCTGGCGCAGTCTGGCGATGTGTGGTGGTGATAAATCAATTAAAGGAAGAGGAGAGAGAGGAGAGAGAGGAGAGAGAGGCTCACTCACTCACTCAACCCCAAAGAGAGGCCATCCATTACTCTCCACCGGCCGTAAAGATCCCCACCAGCATTATCTGCAGCGTAGACATCTTCACTAATTAGGAAGAGTGTGTGTGTGTTATCGTGTGTGTGTGTCTCTGTGTGTGTGTGTGTGTGTGTGTGTGTGTGTGTGTGTGTGTGTGTGTGTGTGTGTGTGTGTGTGTGTTGTGGCGTGTGTGTTAGTATGATCATGAGTGTATCATGCACTAGTACATGTATGTTGTGTTGTGTTGTTTGTCAGGGTTGTGTATTATGTGTGTATGTCTTTAGTGTACGTATCCATGACTGGTTGTGTATGTGAGTGTGTGAATTAGTGCTTGTGTACATGTTGGGATGCGCAGCTGTCTGTTTTGCGAGCTCTTAGTTCCCTTTTTATGTGAAAGCTCTGACCTGCCCTCCCCTTCCTCATATGTGCTGGAATGATCATAAAATATCAGCAGCTTAGCAGGAACTGTATCCATTTAGGAACACATACCACACACACACACACACACACACACACACACACACACACACACACACACACACACACACACACACACACACACACACTCACACACACCTGCACATACACACACACACACACACACACACACACACACACACACACACACACACACACACACACACACACACACACACACACACACACACACAGACACATGCATGTACACACACTCACAAAACTGTGTGTGTGTGTGTGTTTGTGTATGTGTGTGTGTGTGTGTGTGTGTGTGTGTGTGTGTGTGTGTGTGTGTGTGTGTGTGTGTGTGTGTGTGTGTGTGTGTGTGTGTGTGTGTGTGTGTGTGTGTGTGTGTGTGTGTGTGTGTGTGTGTGTGTGTGTGTTGGCCTCCCTGTAATCAAGGCACTTAGAGAGAGGCCAAATTATAGAGCAACAGTGATGGCATCCTGAACCGTGTGTGAAAACATTTGTGACATCAGACTGCAGCAGCTAAAAGGGTATGTGTGTGTGGGTGTGTGCGCGCATGTGTGTGTGTGGGTGTGTGTGTGTGTGTGTGTGTGTGTGTATGTGTGTGCATGTGTGCGTGCGTGCATGCGTGCGTGCATGTGTGCATGCATGCGCACCTGTGTGTGTGCTGGTGCGCTCGTGCGCATGCATGCATGCGCGTGTGTTTGTCCCTCTGTGTTTGCATGTGTTTGGGTATGCTAGAGTTTGCCTACGTGAGTGTTTGTGTGTGTTTGCTTGAGGTTTCTGCATGGGTAGGCTGGGGATGGACATGTTGCTTGGTGAGCTCATTGAATACAAGCTCTACATGTCGCTAGGGGCATCCTAGCCTGGTCCTGACCATCCCATAATACTACAATTTCCATTTTGTATTCATGGTCTGGACTTTGTTTGATCTGACGCAATTGCAGGAAGCAGGAAGGGCATTATTGGAAAAATCAGGATTTAACTTGTAGTTGTTGAACAAACATGCCTGACGTCAATCTATGGCTATGTAGCACCGTTTAACCCTATCGCGCCACCGGACGCATCATATTTGATTCATCAAATTCAAAGCCCTCTCCCCGCTGACACAAAAACATCCTGCGTGTCATTTCCAAACGTCCTGCAGTACACGGAAACCGCCACAAGAGAGCAGCGGTCAAGAACAAGTTGATCACAGCTCGGCAAGAAATGCAAAAATGGAGTTGACCAACGCTGAGATATCGTCAAATTGCAAAAGGTTTGTGTACAAATTTCCGAAATATAACTCTACATCCTTTAATTTGAACACTTGCTTTGTGCAATTAATCAAGGAAGAGTTTATATTTTTACACCGTGTTGCAGAGAGATCGTGCTAAAACTGATGAAACAAATAAGCACCATCAGGCGGTGGCAGGAAGTCAGCCATCAATGCATTTGCTCCATAGGGAAACTTACAAAGCATACCACGACGATCGTTTAACAAAACAAGTTGTTTTACTTCAAGACAAAGATATTGCCTTAAGAAACAGGTTTTACTTGCAATTTTGAAAATGTAATGCAAAATGTTGAAATTATGATCTCGTAAAAAATGCATTGAAGTGAATGGAGAAATGGTCCAATTGTAGTAATGGACCCATATATTCAAATTACACATCAAAAATGAATAATGATCTATATTACACTCATAAATAGGTTGTTAAGCATTCGATCAGCTATGTTTTTACATAGATTTTAAAAAATTACCCAACCAGGCTGTGGGAAATGTAAAATATGGTCCTGCTAAAACAAGGATAGGCTTTAAAAAATGGCAGGATCTCACTAAATATTTAAAGATAATCCTCAAATTAAATTGTCTGACAACTTTTTTAAATTAAAAAAAAAGTTGTAAATGCATTAAAAGTCATTTTTCAATGGTCATGAAATTGGAATTTTCATTCCCTTTAAAGCCTGATGCATCATATATGATGCATTAAATATCTCAGTGACCTTAACAAAATTTTGATTTTTTTTTTACATTTCTTATAAGGGACCAATATTGAAGCAAATTCCAAAAAAATAGAATTTTCTCTCATTGCTTTCATGGTTCAGGTTTCACAGGGTTAACAGACAGGTCTGACAGATCATCCTACCGTAGGATAAAATTACAATGTCGGACCATTTGTCAGAACACCGGCGAAAATCCTACTGGTCAACATCGCTCCACAGAGGACAGGTACCAGACGTAGACCAAGTCTCTTGGCGGAAGTACGTAGGATGGCGCGCGAGGCTAGGGGCATCCAGGTGTGCAGCAGGTTTTCCCCCCAGCACTCTTTTGCTAAGGCGGCCACCTTGACAAGAAACACCTACCACCCTGACTAGGTCCCCTGAAAAGATAAGGATTTCATATTGTGAATGTCATTTCTAAAGTTGCTTAATCAAAAAGTTATACTTTTAACGCCCCACCACCTTGACTAACAACAATTCTGTGGGAAACACTGTGCAGGGTGTTTTATCTTTGCACAGTAAACGCCATAACAATGAATTACGGGGCGCGGCGGCTCAATGAACTAACGGTAGGGACACATACACATGAATTTGCGAACTTTGCCATTCATTCCTATGAGAGAGGCGAAGGCAAGCGATGACAAGCGAAAGCAAGCGAACAGGGGCGAAGCGAAGCAAAATTATTAAAGAAAGTTTAATGTTATGCAAATGAGGAGCGAATTCGCCTGCCGCGACCCAATCAAATCAACAACATAACTGTTCCATTCCATTTGATTCGCCGCAACGACCTGATGACGGCTGGATTTCGCCTCTCTTCGCTTCGTCTTGCTTCTCCTCCTATGTGTCCCTACCGTAAGAAGTTGTACCGTTACACCGGCGACCCGGGTTCGATTCCGGCCCGAGATCCTTCACCATCTCACTCAATACTTGTTTCCTGTCACACTCTTAAACTGTCCTATCTTAAATACTGTCAAGGCATAAAAAGCCAAATAATTATATATTTTCTAAAAAAAAATAATGAATGACTTGGAAAGACAATAGTGTCAAGAAAGTGGGGAGTGTTGTAGTTGTAGTAGTGATGTAGCATAGATCAGCATAAATTCTACACACTCATCCATTCACTGTTACTGTTTTTGCAAACATTGAGATGGGTTTCAGACACACTCACACACACATGCGCCCACACATACACACACACACACACACACACACACACACACACACACACACACACACACACACACACACACACACACACACACACACACACACACACACACACACACACACACACACACACACACACACACACACACACACACACACACTCAGACCAGGCTGATGGTAGTATTTAAAAAGCCCTGCATCTGCTAACTGTTCACCTTTGGGAGGGCACTGTGGTTCTCCATTCTGCTGCCCATGTTTGTTTGTTTATTGGCCTCTGCAACACAAATAGCCCCCGGCTGCGAGCGGGTGCATGGAATTACATTTTGTATCCGTTTGCATGAGAATGCGGCCAGGAGAAAAATATTGCAGCCACTTACTTGGAGTTATGCTAAGGGCTGCAACGCCATTATACAGACGAAGCTTGTATTTAATTTTTTTTTGTCTGTGAAAA
>NC_085863.1:55765259-55772759 GCF_034702125.1 Engraulis encrasicolus
AGCAGTCATGCCAAACAAAATGAAATTCCAAGTCTTTGGTAATTTTATGGACGATTCTTTCGCCTTCTTGTTTTCCCATTTTCATTTATTTCAGACCATTTTCATCACTCAACCACAGACAATTAAGCAGGAGTCAATATTTATTACGCCGGGGCGAAACTACCAAACACAAAGCTTGTCGCACTTATTTGTCTGAACAAACGTGCACAATTTAATGCAAGTAATTATTTGTAATGTATCGCCTAAAAAAATAATAGCAGCATGAATAGATTCTAACAATTTTAATCAACTCTCATTGGACAAAAATAACTTCTACAAAAGAATTTCCCATCTTCCAAAATACGTTTGTAGACTGCGGTCCTTTTTTCATACAGCTTTTTCTGCAGCATATGGTCCCAGGTGTCTGTCTTTGTGTGTTTGCTTGTAAGGAACACAGCTACCCACCGCACCGCACATCCTCCCATCTCCCCCCTTCCCCCGCCTGCCATCCCCATCCCCATCCCCGGGAGCGCCCCATCAGTCAGGGTATGATTAGGCCTGGCAGCGCCCACGGGCAGGTATCACCCAACGGCGGAGTGAAAATTGAATTAAACATGCCCTGTATACAACCCCCCTGTTCCCCCCACCATTCCCATCCTCATCCCCATCCGCCCGCCCACACACACTCAGAGAGAGAGAGAGAGAGAGAGAGAGAGAGAGAGAGAGAGAGAGAGAGAGAGAGAGAGAGAGAGAGAGAAAGAGAGAGACGCACAAATGACACACGAACAGATTTTAATGATCATGAACCTGGGAAACTCTCCAAATGGTGGGGGGGAGCCTAATTGAGAAAAATGAAATGGAATGGAAGGACAATTCACTCATTTATTGGAGAGGGGGATGGGGCGGATAGAGGAGTGGAGTGGAGTGGAGTGGAGTTCAGAGGAGAGGCGGGGAGAGGAGTGGAGCTTAGATGAGAGAAGGGAAGGGAAGGGGAAAGGAGAGGAAAGGAAAGGAAAGGAATGAAGAGTAGAGGAATGCAGAGGAGAGAGGGGAGGAGGAGGTGGGGCGGAGAGGAGAGCAGAGGAGTGATGGGGAGGGGAGAGGAGGGGAGAGGAGTGGAGTGGGATGGGATGTAATGATGGAGAGAGGTGAGGTGAGGTGAGGTGGGGGTGAGGTGAGTTTGTGAAGGGGTAGTTGGCGAGTCTCATCTCGACTCCAGTGCCCAGTCCTGACACGCACCTACTACTGACACACAGGGGAGAGGAGTGGAGTGGGATGGGATGTAATGATGGAGAGAAGAAAGTGGTCTGAGGTGATTGAGAGAAGAGGAGTGAAGTAGGGAGTGATGCTGATGATGTGGAGGTTTGGATGGGTGAGGTGAGGTGAGGTGAGGTGAGGTGAGGTGAGGTGAGGTGAGGTGAGGTGGGGTGGGGTGATGTGAGGTGAGGGTGAGGTGAGGTGGGCTGGGGTAGTGAAGGGGTAGTTTGCGAGTGTCATCTCGACTATAGTGTCCAGTCCTGACACACATCTACTACCCACACACAGCGAGTTCTCTCTCTCTCTCTCTCTCTCTCTCTCTCTCTCTCTCTCTCTATCTCTCTCTCTCTCTCTCTCTCTCTCTCTCTCTCTCTCTCTCTCTCTCTCTCTCTCTCTCTCTCTCTCTCTCTCTCTCTCTCTCTCTCTCTCAACAGCGTGTGAGTGTTGGCTGGGAGCGTGTGAGTGCGTGAGTGGCGGCGAGTTTTGAGTGAGTTTTCCACTTTCTTTTCCTTTTTCTATGTTAGGATAGTGGTAGGCTGTTTTAAAACTTTGTGTTGCTACATAACGCTTTAGCGTTTGGGCGCTTGCCCAGACGCTGTAATGGCCTCTGGTGCGGATGGTTTTGCAGACCTGTCTCCCCGACATGGCTGTAAGTGTATGCCACCGGACGATTCTATCTCAGTTGAAGATGTTTTAGAAACAATTGCAGCTGAGGTCGGGTCGGGAAATATTGTTTCGGCTTCTAGAATGAACAGGGCGGTTGTCTTTTTTCTGAAGGAAATTGTGATGGTTGACTCTTTGGTCCAAGCGGGTATTACGGTAAAGGACCAGTTCCTGTCCGTATTGCCGCTGTCAAATCCCTCTAAGAAAGTGATCCTTTCAAATGTGCCACCCTTCATTCCTGATCCCATGCTCACAAGCATTTTGGGTAGATACGGGAGAATAATTAGCCCTCTTAGAAAGATCCCTCTTGGGCTAAGGAATCCTGACCTGAAACATGTAATGACCTTCCGACGCCAAACTTTAATGATAATGAAACCGGAATTTGAGAAGTTGGATGTGTCTGTAAAACTTTCTATAGCGGGAAAAGATTACATGATCTTTATAAGCAATGATTCCATGAGGTGTTTTGGATGTGGGAAACCAGGCCACGTTAAGCAGGAGTGTCAGGCTGGTAAAGAGGCTGATAGGAGTGGTGTTGGGCCAGGCTCGGCACCTTCTCCTGAGGCGCCTCCTCGAACGGCGGATACCCCTCAGCCCGGTGCGCAAACTGATTCCCAAAATGCTGCCCCTGAACCTCCCCAAGCGGCTGATGAACCTCAGACTGGTGGACATACTGTTTCCCAAAATGTGCCCCCTGTGCCCACTGAGAGCGAGTCTCCCACAGGCACTGAAAGTGGGGTAGTGACTGAAGTGGTGCAAGCACAGGAGGAGGAGCACGCGTCTGCGGCCGGTCCAGACCCCGCCAGCGCTGAGGTGGGCTCTGTGAGCGGGGAACGCGTTAACCCCGAGTCACAGATGCAGCACGAAGTGCAGAGTGAGGAGAATCTGGCGTCCGAGGCCAATGATGTACAATTTGAAGATTTTTCAGATTGTGAGAGTGATGGCTCAGATATGTCACAGGAGGACAATGCGGCCGGGGAAGTGGATGGTGCTGCAAAAAAATCTAAACGATATTATTCAGTGACGGAGTTAAATAATTTTCTCGATCTGACTTTCGGTAAACGAAATGTAAAAATTGATAACTGGTTTCCCAATCTTGAACTCTTTGTAGAATCATGTGCAATGGCAATGAGAACATGTACACGCGAGGAACTTGATCAACAGAAACGCTACAGAATAGACAAAATAGTCGGGGCTGTTAAAAGACAAATAAAGCAACGACGCGCGGCAAAGCGCAGACGAAGACGCTAAAGTAATAATGATGATGAACGCTGTGATTTGCTTTAGGCTTGCTTTTATAGCCCTTATGACGGTCCTCAATATTGGCTCATTAAATATTAATGGTTGTAGGGGGGTCGCCAAGCGAGGTGATCTTTTTACCTACTTGCAGCTAAAAAAAGTTGATGTAGTGCTTCTGCAAGAGACGCACACAGATAATGCGAATGAAGCACAGTGGGCAAGGGACTGGAACGGAGGGGTCTATTTGAGCCATGGCACCAACCTTAGTGCGGGAGTCGCGGTTCTTTTGTCGCCAAAAATTACTTGCAAACCTAATATTATTGAGGTGGTGCAAGGACGCATTCTTAGAGTGGATTTGACTCTAGGAGATAAGCCTTTTTCTTTTTTTAATGTTTATGCACCCAATGATGGCAAAGAAAGAATGCTTTTTTTTAATCAGTTAGCTGATGCATTAGCAGTCTGCCCCCAGGGAAATGTGGTTTTGGTAGGGGGGGATCACAACTGCACGGAAAATCACGTGATTGACCGAAATCATGATGAGCCACACCCCCAGTCTGCTGAAGTATTGAAATCATTGGTAAATAGATTTAATCTGGTTGACTTGTGGCGAGATGCCTCCCCGGGCGTCAGACAGTATAGTTGGCTGAGAATGAGCTCCACTCAGGTGACTGCAGCCAGGCTTGATAGATTTTATGTGGGAGCTGAACATAGAGGCTTGTTTTATAATAGCTCCATTTCACCCACTTTTCTCTCTGATCATCAATATATTTCTTTATCTGTTTCTATCCAAGCAAAAGAGCACTTTTTCTCACACTGGCATTTTAACACTAAGCTACTTCAGGATCACTCTTTTATTCACGCCTTTACATCTTTTTGGGAGAGTTGGAGAGAGGAGAAGTCCAGGTTCTCATCCCTTTCGCAATGGTGGGATGTGGGCAAAGCACAAATAAAAGCCTTTTGTCTGCAGTATACTGCCCATAGTACAAGGATATTAAAAGAGAAGATGCTGGCATTAGAACATGAAATTGCCAACCAAACGAACAATGTTATTGGTGCCTGGACTGACGCAAGGACTGATGCAGTGCAGAGGAATATGCTACTTCTGAAAAACCTCATGGAGGAGAGGGGTAAAGGAGCCCTAGTAAGGGCCCGNTNTTGTCAGTTCAATGACATGGATGCTCCAACTGCTTTCTTTTTTGGATTGGAGAAAAAAGCTCAAGAACAAAAAAGGATTACCCACCTCAAGCTGCCGGATGGCAGGGACACTTTGGACCAGGGGAAATAAGAGCGCATGCTGTCTCCTATTATGAGGCCCTGTACCAGGCGGGGAGTTGCGAGGCTGAGGCCATGGAGGCGCTGTTGCAGGGCTTGCCACAGCTAGCTGATGGGCAGAGGCAAAAACTTGATGGTGTGCTGTCCTATGAGGAAATATCCAAGGCTGCCTCAGAGCTTAACACAGGGAAGGCTCCGGGGCTGGATGGCCTGCCAGCTGAATTTTTCCAAACAATGTGGAATATAATAGGGACGGACCTGCACAGTGTGTTCTTGTAGTGTTTTTTCCCAGGGGAGGCTTCCTGTAAGCTGTCGGAGGGCAGTACTGACTCTATTGCCAAAAAAGGGGGACTTGGGGTACCTCAAGAATTGGCGCCCGGTTTCCCTACTGTGCGCAGATTTCAAGATTTTATCCAGAGCGCTAGCAAATAGACTTAAGGAGTGCATGGCGTCGCTTATTCACGAGGACCAGTCATATTGTGTACCGAAAAGGACAATTTTTGATAATTTGTTTTTAGTGCGGGACATAATTACAACATCAAGGATACACTCAATTGATCTTGGTCTCTTCTCTTTAGACCAGGAGAAGGCCTTTGACAAAGTCTCGCACATGTACATGCGAAAAACTCTGAAAGCCTTTGGGTTTGGGGAGGGGTTTGCGTCATACATCTCGTTGCTGTACAAGGATGTGTACAGTATGTTGAAGATCAATGGATCTTTGACAAGGCAGTTCCCAGTCAGCAGGGGCATTCGCCAGGGTTGCCCTTTGTCCGGGCTGCTCTACTCTCTTGCAATCGAGCCCCTGCTGGGGCATTTGAGGAAGCATCTAACTGGAATAACCGCACCGGGCTGCCCTCTCTCACCTCCTGTCAAACTCACAGCTTATGCTGATGATGTGACGGTGGTGATAAGGAACGACAATGACATTGCTGTCCTGTTGTCGGCTCTGGACCTTTTTGGAAGAGCTACATCAGCCAGCGTCAATTGGGATAAATGCACTTCCCTTCTGTTGGGGGATTGGGCAGACACCCCGCCTCCAAAGTTGCCCAAAACATGTGTATGGGGGAAGGGGGGTTTCAAGATCCTTGGGGTGTTTTTTGGGTCGGATAAGTATATGGCCAAAAACTGGGAGGGGCTTTTGGACAAAGTCAAGGGGAGACTACACAAATGGAGGTGGGTGCTGCCCCAACTATCGTACAGAGGCCGGGTTTTGGTGATTAACAATCTAGCTGCCTCTATGCTCTTTCACAGGACCAAAGTGCTGGATCCACCCAGTGAACTCATTGGGTCAATCCAAAGGGAATTTATAAAAAAATTTTGGGATGGTTACCACTGGTTGGCTCCTGGGGTGTTGCATTTGCCTTTGTCTGAGGGTGGGCAGGGGTTAATACATGTGGAGTCAAAGGTGTTGGCACTGCGTCTTCAGACACTTCAAAGACTGCTGTATTCACCAGAGGGTACACCATGGGTGCAATTTGGACTGGCAGTACTCAGGAAAGCAGGGGGTGGGCTGCTTGATAAACACCTGGTGTTGATGGACTGTGACTGGGCGCAGAGAAGAGTGCAGCCCCACTCCTCCTTCTACAGCTCGGTGTTCAAAGCTCTTGGACTTTTAAGTATGTCAAGGGAGGGTGATGTTCATTTTGGGGCAGAAGAACCTTTGTTTTATAACAAGTTTCTTGGGGCACAGCAGGGTTTTTCACCTTTGTTAATTGACCTGTTCATTGGGCGGGGTTTTTCAAGGGTAAGAGACCTGCTAGACCTACCAAATGAGGGGTGGAAGCCTGTTGAGCTATTGGCGCAACAGCTGGGGTTCAGGTCACTGAGGACTATGGGAAGGCTGCTGGGGAGCTTAAAGGGTTCATTGCCGGACGGGTTAAGGCTGTCCCTTGGGCCAGGCGCGGCCAGGGGTGTGGGTACAGACACGCCGGTTTTTCCTGATTTTAAGATATCCCCAAAATTCACTGGGGTAGGGGTGCAGGTGGGCTCACTGCTTAAATGGACAGACTGTACTGGGCTGGGTTTTTGTACAGTTGGGAAGAGGCTGCTATACCATGTGTGTGTGAAGAGTACTTACGGGTCCCAACTAAGTGAGCGGCCAGACACTAAGTGGAAGACTTTTTTGGGTGCCAGCCAATCCACAGCACCATCATGGAGAACTTTGTATAAAAGCCAGATCCCCAAACGAGCTGGTGACCTTGAGTGACGCAACCTAGACTGTGCTATGGACACTCAAGTGTTTCTTACAAGGTTGGGGGGTGGGGTCTCCAACCTTTGTACATCATGCAACGTACCTGACTCTGTGTTCCATGTCTTTTCTGAATGTGTAAAATTAAGTCCATTGTTCTGCACGCTCACACGAGTTTGCGCTAGATTTGGTTTCATTTTTTCCAAGGAATTGTTTATTTTTGGCGTGAAGTACTCAAAGAAAGCTGCATCTGTATGTACATGTTTAAATTTTCTTGTTGGTCAAGCCAAGATGGCTGTGTGGAAATGTCACAGGCTAGAGCAGGAGGGCAAAACAGTGGAACAAATTGACATGTTCAAAATGTTAGTTGAGGCAAGGATCTCAGCAGAATTTGCCTATTTTCAACTTACTAACAACATTGATATGTTTGGAAAGAAATGGTGTATGGACAAAGGCTTGTGGATAGTTGATAGTAGCCATAAGCTACGCTTCATTTGGTAATAATGTGGTTGTATTCATGTGATGGGATGATGATGGGGTGGGGCAAGGGCTGTAAGGTTTGTTGTGGTTATGAGGGAGAGGGCTCCTCCCTTCACTATGCTGGATGTTCGACCTATGGAGTTGGCTATATCCTGTAATGTAAAATAGTGAAGGTGTCACAATAAACGATGTGTTAAAATTCAAAATTCTCTCTCTCTCTCTCTCTATCTCTATCTCTCTTTCTCTCTTTCTCTCTCTCTCCCTCTCTCCTCTCTCTCTCTCTCTCTCTCCCTCTCCTCTCTCTCTCTCTCACACACACACACACACACACACACACACACACACACACACACACACACACACACACACACACACACACACACACACACCTCCCCCTCGTCCACTTGCGCCAGAGTGAAGTG
>NC_085863.1:55777759-55787759 GCF_034702125.1 Engraulis encrasicolus
AGCACAATGAGAGTCGCTCTCGTTGTAATTCCTCGAATAGTGGCCGGGGCTATTATTAAATTATTATTTTTTTGACCAGGCTATTAATTGGGGTAGGCTACTATTTGAGGGGGGCTCCTATTTATTTATTTTTATTTTATTTTTATTTTTTTTTAAATTTGAACGATTGTTATTTGGTGGGGAAAAAACTAAGCTCATAATTGTATGCCTTACATTTATTAATTGTTAATTCATATTTCGAGTCTTAGGCCTATTGCGTACCATTTCATTTGTTTCTAATTCATGTCGTTAACAATGTAGGCTTACAACATGTGACGCCGTCTATGGGCACGTCTGTGATATAGCCTACCTCAGAAAGTTTTATCGTCATGAGAGTGCCAGTGTCACAAGATGTAAACTTAAAAAGAACTAACAGATACATGCACACATCCACGTGCCTGGACCGAGATGAATAGCGTAATGAAACACAAGAGGACTTTTAAAAAAACAGTCTTAAACGCTGGCCTGTTCTGTGTAGTAACATCAGCGCAGCTCGACATGAGGGAACATCATTCACGGCCGTAAAGGCTATATCTCTTTGGCGCAAAGCTATTTCAATGCCAGCGCTTCTGTTCTTTGGACAGGCAAGCCCCATATAGTCTCTTGTGTGGTTATTTATTTTTGGCCTGAAATAGATATATTTCGGGGCTCACGAATGTCGAGCAGTTTGATGCAACATCAGTTTGATGCAATTCTGTTTGATGGTGTCTCGTGATAGTGGTGGGAAATGCAACGTCTTCTCATAATCATCTCATATGCGATGTATAATCTCAAAGCGTGCATGCGAGTTCATCTTGGCCAGTCAGAGATGGCACCAGTTTGCTTTTTAAAAATGTCTGCACCCTGTGCGCCGGGAAAGCTGCTTTTTAAAACTAATAAAGAAACATTGCTTCATCATTGGCGGGTAGGCTATGCAGTGACTTTACTGTTTGCCCAAGAGCCTCCCGTAAGCACCTGTTCGGCGTGATCTAGCGCAATTGCAACAGTTGCAACCTCGCGCATGCAACTCCATTATTGAAACGTGGACTTCAGGTCTATTCTGAGCAATATGAACCAATCGAGTCGGCTTTACTATTAAGCAAAATACTTCACTTAGGCTATGTATACTTAACTAAGATAAGATGTATTTTGTGTAGGCTAATATTTGGAGACATCACCTTGCCCTTTCTGCAAAGCGCTTTCGGGAAGCACGTCTCTCTCTCTCTCTCTCTCTCTCTCTCTCTCTCTCTCTCTCTCTCATACACACACGCCAACTCGTCCAATTCTTCGCAAGACGCTATGTTTAATGACTCACATGGCTCGTCTTGTTGGATACCGGGCAAACTTGCAAGCACCTTAAGTTTCGATTGTGCCGCTTGGAGAGGCTTTCCAACTGTTACAATTTAGGCTATTAAAGTAAGCATCGCCTACATACGTTCCGAAATTGTTTGAACTTAAACACATTGTGCAAAATGCATAATTTAAAAACGCACCGGTTACTAAACGAGGCCGGCTACTAAACGGGGCCGGTGTCTATTTTTCCGAATTTTCACAACACCCGGTTACAAAACGAGGCCGGCTACTATTAGGAGCCCGGTTACAAATCGAGGAAATACGGTATCTACTTTATAATAGAGTTATTTCATTGGAGCACAGAAAATATGTACTGTCACGATACGCACACAATATGTGTCTCTTGTCGTGGATATTTATTATAGCTTGGAAGTACAATACAGAGCTCGCGTGAAGCGTGTCTTCATTAACTTGTCCAACTATTCAACCGGTGACCGGAAGTGCGTCACCGCGTAATATACTGATAACGTCAATACATCATTACATTACATCTCCCCCTTTTAAGACAATAAACAAAAGGTAACCTTTACCTGTACCGGGTCCATCCATAGAATCCAAATAAACAGGACTTACTGTAATAGCAGGTTCAGGTAAGCAACTTAAGCCTTATTAAAAATTAAATCCATTTTTACCAAGTGCATTTTCCTTCCTTTCTTTTTTCAGAACCCATCAACTTCCATACTACTGTACTGTAGTACTTGTAACAGATATAAACAATGCCTTAAGTGCATCAACAATCATCCATATTACATACTACTGTACTGTAGTATTTTAAAGCACATAAACTTTGCATAACATAATACAATAAGTGCATTGCAACATTAACTGCAGAAACATTTTTTTTCTTCTCATCTTCACTTTTCTCCCCCTTTTTTTTCCTTGCTGTGATGCCTTGGGTTTTCTTTCCTTTCAACTTAACGAAACCTGTAAAACAATGGTTAGGCATTAGCAATGAAGCAGTCAAGAATCAATCATTGAGTCTGAACCGGAGAGGTGTCCGGATTTCACGGCCCCTGGAGGTCAGTCTGGCTGTGCCACCAGACAGAGTAGGCCGTGCCGGTGTACTCTGTGTAGTCTCTGGTGCAGATGGCCCCGGCGATGCTCTTTGGCCCCTGGTGACCATCACAGGAACTGGACTGCTGGCGGGTCGTGCTGGGCTGGTCCCGGGCTGTAGCTGTGGTTCTGGAGGCTCTGTGATCTCAGCAGGCCCGGTGATCTCAGGAACCGCCTGGAGGTGTCTCCTGTTGCGCCGCAACACTGTGCCGTTGTCCATCTTGACCATGTAGGATCTGGGTTGTTCCGCTCTCGCCACCACCTGCGCAGGGGTCTTCCACCCCTTGTCTGTGTCCAGCTTGACACGGACTGCCTGTCCTGTTGGCAGCTCTGGGAGACGGAGGGTGGCGTGTCTGCGGTTGTAGAAGTACTCGTAGGCTCTTTTGGCTTTAGAGTCATTCACTCTCACTTGTTCAGGGCTTATTGGAGTCTTTTGTAAGTTTTGCTCCAATGTGGGGACTGTGGTGCGAATCTGTCGTCCCAGCATAAGTTGAGCTGGACTGGCCCCTGTTGCTGCAATGGGCGTGGCCAGGTAGCTCATCAGGGCAAGGTACGGGTCGGGTTGTTTCAGCAGTCTTTTAGCAGTCTGAACTGCTCTCTCGGCTGCCCCGTTGGCCTGGGGGTAGTGAGGGCTCGAGGTCACGTGTGTGAACCCGTAATCTTTGCAAAAGTCAGTGAATTCTGCTGAAGTGAACTGCAGTGCGTTGTCGCTGACTAATTCCAGCGGTATGCCCCACCTGCTGAAGATGGCTTTGAGGCGCGTAATGACCTGCTGGCTTGATGTAGAAGGTAAGTGTGCCATTTCGACATACCTGGAATAGTAGTCCACGACTACCAGATACTGTTTCCCTTCCAGCTCGCATAAGTCAGCAGCGATCCTCTGCCAAGGCCCCTCTGGTAGGGCCGTTGTGATGAGAGGCTCATGCCTCTGCTTCGGCTTGTTTTCTATGCAGAACTTGCACTTTGACACCGTTGCTTTGATGTCGTTTCCGATGCCGGGCCACCAGACGGAGAGCCTGGCTCTCTCGCGGCACTTTGTCAGTCCTTGGTGACCGGCGTGAATCTTTTTCATAATGTCTGTTCTCAGTGCTTGTGGAATCACAATTCTGTCGTCGTACAGGACTAACCCCCTCGCTTCAGAGAGGTGGTGTCTGGCAGGATAGAATGCTGAAAAGGAGGGAAAGTTGTGTGTCTTACGCCAGCCGTTCCGCACCCTGGAGATGACTGCCTGAAGGTCTGGGTCGGTCTGCGTTGCTCCTCTTATCTCCTCCATCCTCTCTGCTGACATGGGTTTGTTTGTCAACACTGCGTCGACGTACGCCTTGACATGGCGCTCTGTCTCTGACTCGGCCCGAGTCAGAGGGCTCCTGGACAGCGCATCTGCCACGATCAGCTGCTTTCCTGGAACATGCACAGCTGTAACATTGAACCGCATCATGCGCATTAACAGTCTCTGGCACCGCACTGGCGCCTTGTCCAGGTCACATGCGTTTATCAATGGGACTAGCGGCTTGTGGTCTGTCTGGAGGCAAAAGCTGTCTAGCCCCTGTACATAACGTACAAATCGTTCACACGACCACACCGCTGCCAAGCACTCCTTTTCTATTTGGGAGTAACGTTTCTCTGCCTCTGTGAGTGTGCGTGAGCAGAATGCAACAGGTCTCAACTCACCACTGTGCTCCTGAAGTAGAGTGGCGCCCAAGCCGTAGCTGCTGGCGTCGGCGCTCACGACGGTGCGGCGGTTGGGGTCGTAGTAGGCCAGTGCTGGGGCTGATGAGAGCATCTCTTTGGCTTTCTGCAGCGCTCTCTCTTGGAGGTCACCCCATGCCCACGCACTGTCCTTCTTGAGCAGGTCAGTGACCGGGTGTAGCACGGTTGAGAGGCCTGGCAAGAACCTCCCCAGGTAGTTGATCATGCCTAGGACCTGGCGCAGTTGTCCCACGTCGTTTGGGCTGGGCATGTCAGTGATTGCGCTCACCTTGCTTTTGTCTGGTTTCATGCCCTCTGCGCTGATTATGTGTCCGAAGTAGTCGATCTCCGACTTGCTGAAGTGGCACTTTGCTTTGTTCAGTTTCAGTCCAGACCGCCTTATGGTCTGGAGGACTGCATTCAGCCGCCTGCTGTGTTCCTCCTCGTCCGCACCGTAGACGAGTATGTCGTCCATCACGACCACGACTCCCTCGTGGCCGCTGAGCAGGTCGGTCATGAGTCTTTGAAAAATTTCAGGCGCTGACGAAATCCCGAATGGGAGTCGTTTAAAGCAAAACCTGCCCATGGGCGTGATGAAGGTAGTCAGTTTCTGACTGTCGGAGTCTAGGGGAATTTGCCAGAAGCCACTAGAGGCATCTAGTGTGGAGAACACTTTTGCCCCGGCTAGCTTGGGAGCAATGTCCTCCAGTGTGGGTAACACGTACAGTTCTCGCTTGACAGCCTTGTTCAGCCTTTTGAGATCCACACACACTCTGACCTGGTCTTTATTCTTTTTCTCAGCCGGCACCATGGGCGCGCACCAGTCAGTCGGGCCCGTGACGTGCTCGATTATGCCCAACTCTAACATGCGCCCTAGCTCTTTTTCGACCTTGGGCAGGAGGGGAAACGGCACTCGGCGCGGCGTTGTGGTGACGTAGGGCTCTGCGTCTGCTTTTAGCACAATTTTGACGGGGTCACACTGTAACAGTCCTATTTCCCCGAATAGGTCGTCCGACTCAGTGCTGACTGCATTCAGCCTTTTCACGAGGCCCATGGATTTGGCTACTCCTCCCCCCAGAAGATTCTGTGCAAATTGTCCTTTAATCACAGTTATCCAGAAGGCATACTTTTGGCCCTTGTGCATGCATGTGGCCAGGAATTTGCCTATGCACACCACTTCCCCTCCTGGGCTTGTGGCACTGACTGTGGTTTTAGTTAATTGGGGCTTGTTTGGCAGTTTGCTGTATGTTTTCTCAGTCATGACAGTAATGTCTGCCCCCGTGTCAATCTTAAAGTCCACTAGACTCTTGTTGATGGGCAGTGTGACACGCCAATCGTCACTCAAATCTGGCTGTTCAACTACTCTATGGGCCTGATTTGTCACAGCTCCAATAAAGAAAGCTTGATCATTATCATCATCATCATATTGGTGTGTAACAGCCATTAATTGTTTAGTCATTTTGCTTTTGCACAACAGTTCAAAGTGTCCCAGCTTACCGCATCGCCGACATTTCTTGTCGCGTGCAGGGCAACGCTCCTCGCGTGTGTGTGTTCTGCCACACCGTGGGCATCCATTTTGTTTGCTGGACTCGTCTTGCTTCGAACTATTTCGTCCGTCTCGCTGCCGCATGCCTTTGCCGCGCTTCCAGCCTGCCTGTCCCCTTTGTCCAATAGCATTCACTGAGCACTCTGCACGCTCCACACTCTGCTTCTTGATCTGCTCGCTCTGTCGGGCTAGCTGGATAGCCCTCTCCAGCGTAAGATCCCCCTCGAGCTGCAACTTTTGTGAGACCTCGGTATCTAGAATGCCAATGACAATCCGGTCTCTAATTTGCTCATCTTTAGTTATGCCGAATTCGCAGTATTGAGCAAGCTCGTAAAGGCTCCTCACAAAAGATTCCACAGTTTCTCCCGCCTTCTGCACGCGCTTGTGGAAGCATGCTCGGTCATGAATCACGTTGCGTTTAGGCACGAAGTGATCGTCAAACCTAGCTCTAACTATCTCATAGTCAAGTTCAGGGTTATCACTTTCGTCGTCCTCCGTATACACAAACGATTCATAAATTGCCTCAGCTTCTTTCCCCATCGAGTACAGAAGAGAGTTGACTTGTACCTCACCGCTCTCTTTGTTGAGCTTGGAAGCTGCGCGAAACCTGTCGAATCGGCGCCTCCACGTTGGCCATTCCGCTGGCCGGGTAAAGTCAAACTGTTCTGGCGGTCCAAACTTGGCCATCTTCGTACTGTCGGCGTTCAGTTCGCCGCTTCTGACACCATGTCACGATACGCACACAATATGTGTCTCTTGTCGTGGATATTTATTATAGCTTGGAAGTACAATACAGAGCTCGCGTGAAGCGTGTCTTCATTAACTTGTCCAACTATTCAACCGGTGACCGGAAGTGCGTCACCGCGTAATATACTGATAACGTCAATACATCATTACATTACAGGTACAGTGGCCTAATTATGATTTAACACACACACATAAGCAAATAGTTACACAGACACATGCATAAAAAGATTATTGTTATTGGGCTGTGTTGTTTTCATCGTTTTTATCATGACGATGTTGGGTAAGGTGTAGGAAGGGCATTGACCTATGATGTGGACAGGGAGGGGCGTCTCATAAAAAAGGTTGAGAGCCACTGGGTTAGCACAATGACAGTCGCTCTCGTTGTGCTACCAGACTCAGTCCTCACAGCGACAACAAGGAGCTGCTTTACATGCTAGTCGCCTCACGGAAGACTTTCAAATAATGAATGAGGTTATTGTCAGGAGACTTGTTGATAGATATATAATAAACAAGCCGCCACCACTTCAGCTAGTAATTCTGTCTCTTGTAATAGCACAGTCTGCCCCCATAGCCTCCACAAGGAGCCTCTAAACTAAAGGCAAGCAGGGAAGCCGACAGGGGGACAAAAGGGTCAGTTGTCTTGGGCCCAGGGAGAAGGGGGGCGCCAGAATAGGATCCCCAATACATTGTATGTATTGAGTGGTGGGCCCTTCCAGATGACTAGGGCCAGAGCAAAGCTATCATCGTCCCTGGAGGCATGGCAGCAGCATATAGCTCACTGGGCTAAGACGTACCGTATGTGCTTTTATTGGCCTTCGCAACAGTTACCGCTTCACGGTTACAACTGTAAAATTGTTTCTCTCCTCTTTCCCGGCTAATGGAGCATTGATTTTCCTGTTGTTGTTGTTGTTGTTGTTGGGATTTTTCTTTCTTTTCCGTAAATACACTCATCTTTCCTCTTCATACTCTGCTGCGTTCCTCCTCTGTCGGCGTCATACTGCATCTGTAGTTTTCTTTCTACCTCCTTTGTTCATCTTTCTCTTCAATTCCTTGGCTTTTGTTTCTTCTTCTTCTTCTTCTTCTTCTTCTTCTTCTTCTTCTTCTTCTTCTTCTTCTTCTTCTTCTCTTCCCCCTCCCATCCACCTCTTTCTCCTCCTCCTCATCCTCCTCCTCCTTCTGCTCACTTTCTCTTCTTCTCTCCCTCCCCTTCTACCCTCTCTCTCCTCTTTCATTTCCTATTCTCTTCTTCTTCTCCTCCATTCCCCCCCCTCTCTCCTCTCCTCCTCGTCCCTCTGTCACTGTCTGACCTTGTGCCTCAGGTGTGTCGTTCATTCCTGTTTGTCCAGATGTGCCACGTTAATGCCACAGCTGCTAGCTACCGTAGCTCGCTAGTCCGTGTTCACTGTCACCAGGCTGCAGCTGCTAGCTACCGTAGCTCGCTAGTCCGTGTTCACTGTCACAGGCTGCGTGTTTAAGTTTGAAAACCTGGGGGGGATGTCATTCTTCAGTGACAGTGTCTGAAAAGGTGCAGCTGTTCTTGCCCAGTCATGGCTGCGGTGCTGTCAGGAGCACATCCATCGCAGCTGGAGAGCTCATCAGCATTCCCTCCACACACACTCACACACCTTCCATCGTCCCTGTCCTCTCTCCTTCATCTCATCTCCCCGCTCACTATATCACCTCCTCCCTTTCCTCCCCCTGCCCTACCCACCTCCTCCTCCTCCTCCTCCTCCTCCCCTACCTCCACATCCTCATCCCTATCCCCCTCCTTCATCTCCCCACTCACTATATCACCTCCTCCTCTTCCTCCTCCCCCAGCCCTACCCACCTCCTCCTCCTCACCTTCCATCTCCCCTACTCCTAATCCTCCTCATCGTCCTCCCCCTACCTCCACATCCTCATCCCTATCCCCCTCCTTCATCTCCCCGCTCCCTGTATCACCTCCTCTTCCATCTCCCACTCCCCTCCTTCTCCATCTCCTCCTCCCCTCATCCCATCCCTACATCTCCCTGTATCACCTGTTCCTTCTTCAGCCCTCCTCTCCTCCCCACTTCCCTCTCCTCCTCCTCCCCTGCCACGTCCTTCCCCAACCCTCCCCTCCCTCTCCCCCACCTTTTCCTCCTCCTCCCTTATACTTCCACCTCCTCATTCCTCCTCTTCTTTTCTCACTGCTCCCTATATCCCCTTTTCCCCAGTCCTCCTCCTCCTCCTCCTCCTCCTCCACCTCCTCCTCACTTTCCTCCCCTACTTCCACCTCCTCCTCCTCCATCACTCACCGGGCATGGATGTCCCGCAGTGTTCCGACCGACATGAGACTTGCTCAGTACGCGCCCGCGTCCAGTCGTTTGCGGTATTTCATGACGCTGTCAGGTGCAAGTGCCTCTCTGTTGCGCACGGTCAAGGGTAAGAGTGTGACCTTTACGGCTGGGTGGGTGTCTCTCTGCTGGAGCTCTGACCTCCGTAGACGCCCCCAGAGTTATGGGTCTTCCATGCCATTATGTGTCTGTCCCCCTGGGTGCGGGTGAGGTGATTAATTTTGATTGGTTAGGTGATAGAACTAGTCATGAGGTTGTCTTGATTTAGATGTCATGTGGACCTGTACCTACTACAGCCTGTTTGATTTGTTTTGCAATGTGCTGTGACAATGGCTGTGAAACCATAGGACTCCATGTTGTAGTTGTAGTCTACATACAACACAATGTGTATTGTAAAGCTTTTACTGTAAGGGGAAACAAGGCCTTAAATTTGTGTAATTCACATCAGGAACTTAAGAGTTATCTAACATTTCTGAAGAGAAAAAAAAGAAAATTCTGAAAACGAAAAAAAAAAAACCCTGACACGCAAGGTTTATTTATTATTAATCAGTTCTTTATCAGGCTCGGGACTTGGAACTATGCCGTGATGTATTTTCAGCACTTATGAGGAATGTTTACGCTTCCCCCGTTGAACCTGCACGTTGAATATTTATGCAGCCTCCTAATGTGATTTGTGATCAGGAGATCAGCCACACTTCCATCTCCTCTCCTAGCGAGCTCGCGGAGGCTTGCCAAGGCTCTTTATTTATGTCTAATTCAGTTCGCCTGAAGGTCGTGTCTTTGTTGCGCACCGGCTCCTAGCCACAGGCCTAATGACGGGAAGGGAAAGGGAGAGGGAAGGATGGGAGTCAGGCCAGTGTTGGCTCTGCCCAGTTTAAATGGCCTCTTTGCACACCCACGGTCGCTAACGGAATTAGCACTGGCGCTAGCTTGCGCCCGTCCGTCCGTCCGTCCACCGCGCTAAATGCTGGAAGGAGACAGAGATTGGCGGCAGGGTTGGGGAGAGTGTTTGTGTGCTGGAGGCCTTTTTGGATGTGCCTATTTCTATGTCGGATAAGTTACAATAGCAAATTGCTAATTCGCTACACTAGTCATTTTGTTCTTGGCTGGCGGTCTTGTGATGGCCACAGTTACGGATGTGCTATAGACACCAGTGCTGATTTGGATAAACAGCAATATTGGTGTCTGTAGGGTAACGGCAGGTGTTGTTGTGTGTATGTACTTTGTGTACTATGATGTACTTGTTATTTACTTTGTACCATGATATACTGTGTGTTAT
>NC_085863.1:55792759-55810259 GCF_034702125.1 Engraulis encrasicolus
TTGTTGCCTTGGACATGTCTCCACCGTTCACCTGGACACTGTTCTACATCTGGCCAACTGTTGGGAGATGGGTTTTTGTTCACCAGATACAGAATATTGTCTGTCATCCACAGCATTTGTCTTCCATGTCTGCCAGGTAATTTGGTTGCTCCGGTATTTCTTTTTTCCAACATTCTGAAATCTTGAATTAATCATATTCAATGTTTCCCCATCTCTCAAATGGGTTTGTTTTGATTTTTTTCCACCTTATGATGGCTTGCATCACTGATGGTGACAGATGGACTTTGGATCTCATGGATATTCCGTAAAAATATATGGAAATGCAAATGGAACACTTCAAATGAACTCTAAGACCTTGTATTGACATATTGGTGATGGTGTAGTATGGGAATAACACACATCTGACTGGAAAATAGCTGAGAAGCCTACTGTCCAATTACTTTTGATCCCTTGAAAAGTGGGCAACACACACAAAAAGCGTTGCTATTTCATTCCTGTTTATGCGATATGGATTTTAACACCCTCACATTAACGCTGAGAGTCTACAGTTAATGCACAGCTTGTTTGTTTTATTTCATTTCCATTGTGGTGGAGTATAGGGTGGAAAAGGATGATAATTGTGTTGCTGTCCAAATACTTCTGGCCCTAACTGTACCTATACACTTACAGAATGTACACATATACACAGAAACGCACGCACGCGTGCGCGCGTAAACACATTCACAAACACACATACCCACGTATAAACATGCACACAGGCACAACCACTCTCTCAGACTCAGGAACAAACACATGCACGCACACCACCGACACACACACACACACACACACACACACACACACACACACACACACACACACACACACACACACACACACACACACACCCCATTGCCACACATGTACTGTATACCCCAGCCAGCCCTTCTGGCCTCTCTGTCTGTCTGTGGGCTGCTGGTGCTGCTGGTGGTGGATTGATAGTGAAGGTGGTCTCCTGCTTTTACGAGCCTCCTCGTTTAGCAAGGGGAGCTGGTGGTGGCGTTGGGCGGCCTCCACAAAACCCACTCCTATACTCCCCAAAGGACCTTCAGTGCCTGTTATGAGGAGGTGTTGCTGCCGCTGTGGGCGCGTTGTTGCTGCTTTTGTGCCAGTCAATTTTAATCCTATAAATCTGTCTGGCCCGTGCTCGAGTCATATAGCCACATACATCTCCCCCTCCTCCCTTGTCAATATTGATCACTTTGTGGTGGACTAGGACAGCATGATGGGAAAGATCCTTCCTTGCTGGGAACAGGGAAGATGACAGGGGAGGGGACAAAGAGGAGGTTGTCCTGGGCCCGGAATTTGGTTCTCATTAAATTGCATGTATTGGGTGGGGGGGCCCTTTCAGATGACTTTGTCCTGGGCTGGGCCAAAACTGTCAGTGGCCCTGGCTGGGACTGTTGGACTGCATGGAGAGTCAGGCCCAGGCCTCCCAACAGATGGGGCAAATGGGTTCGTTTTCCTGGACCCAGGGAGCAGGGGGGATTGGAGGGCAGAGTTGGGATTACATTGCATGAATTGAGAAGGGGGCCCTTTAGTCCTGGGCCCAGCAAAAGCTGTCAGTGGCCATGGTCAAGCCCGAGCCTCAGGAAGACTGCACTGTAGAAGTTGTTTATCTGATCGCAGTTGTTGTGTAGGCTGTTTGCAATCATCCGTGTATTGTTGCATATTTTCATGATTTTTTCGTTTTCAGTGGTGAACTCCAGCAGAATGGGGAAAAAGTTCCTTTTTGGGAGTGTTGGAGCCTGTCAGCCATACTGTACACCGTAACTTTTTCGGTGTTAATTTCAAACTTAGAGTGGCACATTTAACACTCTTCTAGCTGATCCTAGATCGTAAGTGTTGATTCTAGACTGCATAATTGACTCTGCTTATGATGGACATTGGCTTAGCTGAATGTAGTCGCTGTGTGTAGGCTATTTGCAGTGGTCCGTGTGTCGTGGCACATTTTCTTCATTTTTTTCCCATCAACGTCAATTACTGTACGTGCAGCCACTGTGACAGCTCAGCAACACAGTTAAGACAGGAAGCATTGAAATGCTTTTCCACGTTCTGGCTCCGTATTATTTGTAAACGTTGAACGTTTTCCTTTTTTTTCTTCCTGTCTCTATTTGCCCTTGGCACCTATTCTCCCCACTGTTTTGTAACATGTCCAAGCACCCAGTGTGTGGCTGTCTTTCCCACAACCGTATGTGCCATTCTAAAATCCAATCACGGACAAAGTGCTCAAAGCGGTTTGTTTGCGTGAAAAGCCCCCCTGTTCGCGCCCGGAAAAGGGAGGGAAAAAATTACACGCATTATTTGCTGTTGGACAAAGAGGACCCAGCGAGAGGGTGTGTGGGGGGCTTGAGGGTTTTTTTCTCCACTCTCTTCATTTTGTGTGTGTGTGTGTGTGTGTGTGTGTGCATGTGTGCGTGCGTGCGTTCGTGTGTGCGCGTGCGCGCATGTGTGTGTGTTGTGTGTGTGTGTGCGCATGCGTGCGTGCGTGCGTGCATGCGTGCGTGCATGCGCATGTGTGTGTGTGCGCATGTATGTGTGTGTGTTTGGATGTTGGATGGTAGGACTTGGCGAGTAGCAAAGTGCAGCACTAGTAGCTGCCGTTTTGCATAGCAATGGCAGATAGTGGAGCGTCTGACTGGGTGAAGTCATGGGGGCTGGCGACCCTTCAAACAGCAGTGAAAGCAGCGCTGCGAGGCTGAGATGGGGCTGGGGCTGGGCCTGGGCTGTGAACGTGGCATGGCTAATTGTATTTGGGAGCCAATGCAGATGCTTGGCCATTCTCTGCCATGTAAGCCCAAAGCCCAGTGTTTTCTGAAGCCTTTCACCAAGCACAGAATGCAGAATGGCGACTGAATGGACTCCCAGAAAGAACAGGGGAAGAAAGATGCAAAAAAAGACTAAATTGAATAAGGGAGGGAGGGAGGATGGGGGTGGGGGGGATTGGTGTTTTCCATTTTCCCAGAAAAGGGACATCCAGGACAGCCAAAAACACTTTCTGAAGAAGCTTCAGCCCTTTTTCCAGTCTATCTTTTTTTTCTAAATGCGTCATGACCCGTGAAATCCCCAGTGCTTTTTACTCGAAATTTTGATGTTAACTGGAAATAATGTCTGGAGGGGATTAGAGGTACTGTGTTGACAATTAAAAGCTAATCCTTCAGTCAATTAATGGACTCTGAATGAGTGCTGCTGAGTGCTGATGCAACAAAGTAGCTCCAACAGACACAAACAAACAATTACGGGAGATTGGAGGTCATGAGATGCAATTTCCCATCATGCATTGCTCTTTGTAGCAGCCTAACACCTCCTTCCTGTGTTTTCCAGATTTGTTTGTTTTTTAAAGATATATTTTGGTCTTGTTTACTTTATTTATGATAGTATCATGAAGATGGTGTCAGGAAGCGAGTTTGGAGAGGGAGATGGGGAAGGGCCAGCAAAGGACCCGGGCCGGGAATCGAACCTGTGACGGCCGCATAGTAGATGAGTGCTTCCTGTGTTTTACAGGTTTGTTTTTATCACCGCGTTATCAGGTTTCATCAGTCACCTTCCTGGAGAGGTGCGTTGATTAGCTACGTCGGCTTGATTTATGGCCGTGATTTGTGTAGGGTAGAGGTCTTTAGGTCAGCACAGTAGCGCTCATAAATTTTCCACACTTCAGAGTAACGCTTTCTGGCTTATTTTCCTGATATTGCCACTACTGAACACCACGTACCGTCATGAGCTTGAGAAATTGACTGCTCAAGGTTGGTGTGGTACTGTACTGTACTGTAGTAGGCGTTAGTTTGGCAGGAAACTCGAAATTAAAAGTCCTTTTTACCCTCGGTCTGCGTCATCCCTGTGATTATTATGCATGTGATTTAGACTCGCAGGTTTCATCTTTTTTCTTTTTCGTTCCCTCCTCCAGACGTCTGTGACCTTGAGGGCAGTGGCTTCACTGTCATCTCACTCCTCTGCTCCGGCTAACCTTTAAAAACCCTTAAAAATGTCTGTCCGGCTTCACAGCTAGTAATCACCATCCATCTCCGTCAGGACCGCAGAACGCGACTGAGGAAAGGGTAACACAAAAAAGGAGAATAATAATCGTATTTCACTGGCATTAAACAGCCAATAGGCCAGAAGATTGGAGGAGCCCCGGTGTAACCAGGTTAGGAGTGCCAGGCCTCATTTATCAACTGTCAGTCCCAACACCAGATATGTTCTCTGAGTCACTCCAGTGCACGCACAGCACTGTACACACACGGACTATGGAATTCAGAGTTGTGACAACTTGGGTTCTGGAAGTCAGTCGGTGACATGATTCACGTTGATTCTAATAACTCTAGACAGCGTCTTTCTTTTCGCTAGAGACTAACACAGAAACACTGCATAACAAGCAAAGATGACATAAACATGAATTAAAATTACATTTACCTTTACTGCACTTTGTGTTCAACGCTCACTTCCTGGAACTATTTTGGAACTATGTCAATGGCGTTCTGTGTGTCAAACTCAAAGGCTCCGTCAGCGGCCATGTTTGTGTATGAATATAACACGATGGGATTAGCCTAACTCTTACTTCCATAGTACACACACAGAGCAGTAAAGTGGGAGGCTGGAAGCAAAAGGGGGTCAGGCCAGAAAATGGGCGCTGTTGGTCTCTCTCTCTCTCTCTCTCTCTCTCTCTCTCTCTCTCTCTCTCTCTCTCTCTCTCTCTCTCTCTCTCTCTATTGTGCAGTGCTTGCCATGAGTCAGTCTCCCTTTGTTAACGCCAACGGAAACCATACCAGGGAAGACAGGATGTCGTGTTTTCACTAGCTAGAGTAATTTGACCCGGCGGTCAAGCGCTAGACAAAAGTAAAGTCTCCTACCTACTGTCACCACGAATCACTGACCGATTGCTGCTGTCCCTCTAGCCAACACCACTACCACCACCGCCACCACCATGACAACTGGATGATTCATCTTAATCAACATCTCCTGAAAGATGCTCCCCCTGAGGTGAATTCATTTCAGTTGTCAGCTTTTGTTTGTTCTCATAGCTGTGAAATGGTTGAGAAAAAAAAACAAAAACAAAAATGAAAAGACATCAGCACAAGAACACCAATGCATTTGTCACTGTCGGCCATGACAGCGCGTTCTTTTGAGGAGACGTCTGATAAAAAGGACCTCTTTTGTCGCGATCTGACACCGCTGTCAGAGCGACGGCTAGTTTGGGATGCATCTCACTCAGAGAGCCCAGGAAGAGGCGTAACACTGGAGGAAAATGATATGGCTGTACTCGGCCTGTACTCAAGACCCTAAGTGTTGATAATAGTAGTTATGTAAAATGCTCCCAAAATGCGTTTCCTTTTCCTCGTCACCTCCACGAAACTTTCAGGCAATTTCCTTTCCCGTCCAAAGAGAAGGATGGGGGACAGTAGTGTGTGCAGCATTTTGGAGAAAGTGAGTTTTTTGATCGTAATCTTTCCACACAAGGAAATAAGCAGCCTCATCAATCACGTGCTATCTTTAAACTTTACGTCTCTCTGCAACAGACACAGCAGAATGTGTTCTGTTGAGAAGAGTGAATAAAATTGTGATTACCGCAGAAATACACCAGCGGCGATCTGAGCGAGTCGCGCGACGGAAGTAATTGACTTTGTATTGAGTCGAGAGACAAAAGCGATTCTGGAGACTAGAGCGATTTGCGCGACCAGCGCGACAATTTGAAGTTGAAATCTTTTCAACTTTCTATGACGCGGTTCGGCGACAAGCCGCGACAGCCAATGACTGTATAGAGGTCAGTGACCACAGCCAATGGGAATGGTTGAATGCTTTGCCTTCTGCCTGTACGGACATACTCTAGTCTCCTCAATCTCTCGTATCGCTTGCTGCTACACTCTGTCGCTTGAGTCGCGTCGCCGCTGGTGTATCTCTGCGGTTATCCTTTATCATCTAGCAGAGGAGAGTGTTTTTTCCCTGCATAATTCTCACTTAACAGTCTCAAAGGGATTTTAGTTAGGCGTATGTCATGGAATTTTCCATAACTCCACATGACACAAGAAACATGGTAAAAACACAATCTTAATTCAACGCTTAAAGATTATACTGGGACTAAATACTCTCTACAATATGTCAAATCGACTCTCCAAGTATTGAGTTAGGACTGCGTTTTCTTGTTATGAAGGTTTCATTTTTTCATTTCACTAAAGGCAGTGCAAGATTTAAATACTCACCGATTCAGCATTGTGCCTGATGGCCTTTATTGATAAGTAATGAATGCTAATGTATGTAATGACAGGCCACCCACCATGCATGCCATCTGCACCTGCTCTCCGGGAGGACGAGGATGAGGGTGACAGTAGTGGGAGGCTGTCTGTCTGTCTGTCTGTCTGTCTGTCTGTCTGTCTGTCTGTCTGTCTGTCTGTCTGTCTGTCTGTCTGTCTGTCTGTCTGTCCATCTATGCCACTGATGGAGGATATCTCTCAAGAAAGCAATCACCATGCGTGGCATCACGGCTATCTTCTCAGAATCTCAGGGATGCTGTTATTGTGTCTGGTGATCTCTCCACTGCCAAGAACAAATGCTGCACCACCACCACCACCCCCGCTACCACCACCACCTCCTCCACCTCCACCGCCAACACTACCACCACCACCACCAACACCACCACCACCCCAGCTACCACCACCACCACCACTGCTACCACCACCACCAATCCCACCACCACCACCACCACCACTACCACCACCTCCACGCTACCACCACCACCTCCCCCGCTACCACCACCACCACCACCACCGCTACCACCACCACCTCCTCCACCTCCACTTCTACTACCACCACCACCACCACCACCTCCCCCGCTACCACCACCACCTCCTCCACCTCCACCACCACCACCACTATCACCACTATCACCACCACTACCACCACCACCATCATCAATCCAATCCCAGTGAATATAACCTGAGAGCTGAGAAGGCAGCTCCTGCTCCATCTGACGTGATGGTCCCACTCGCCTGCTGTTGTTAGCAGATCACATTTTTCACTACAGCGCGAGAGCAGCAGACAGCTGTATTGGCTTCATACTGGCCCAATATCTATATCACAACCACAACCACACAGACACATACACAATACCTATATCACAATCACACAAACGCACACACACACAAAACCACTATCAACACCCCTCAACATGCACACACACACACGCAGACACACACGCGCACGCACACACACACACACACACACACACACACACACACACACACACACACACACACACACACACACACACACACACACACACACATACATACACACACACACACACACACACACACGCACACGCACACGCACACGCACACGCACATACACACACAGACACAGACGGAGACACACACATACAGTACACACACACACACGCACCAACATGCACACACACAGGCCTCACCACCACCCCACCGTAGCCTTTACCCCACTCAATGCAATATGAGGGCCCACAGGCTAGAGTGTCATGTCTTTGTCAAGCTCCACATGGCGTCCCTGAGCCCCTTGTAATTCGCCATGCTCCTCCACACTCCTCTAGCGCTGCTGCTGCTGCTGCTGCTGCTGCTGCCGCCGCCGGAGCCCTGAGTGGAAAATGGCATCCAGGACCGCTCCCATCACTGATCCCAATTACCTGCTATGCTGCCCTGCCTGCATGCCTCTCTGCCTGCCTGCCTGCCTCCCTACCTGCCTGTGCCTGTTTACCTGCCTCCCTGCCTCCCTGCCTGCCTGCCTGCCTCCCTGCCTGCCTACCTGCCTCCCTGCCTGCCTGCTTACCTGCCTACCTGCCTGCCTGCTTACCTGCCTGCCTGCTATGTCTCCTTGAGAGAGACAGGCAAAGACAGAGAGATGGAGAGAGAGAGATGGAGAGAGAGAGATAGAGACAGACAGACAGACAGACAGAGAGAGAGAGAGAGAGAGAGAGAGATGCAGTAGACATAGAGATAGAGAGAAGGAGTAGAGAGAGAGAGAGACAGAGAGATAGATGAAAGAGAGAGAGAGAGAGAATGAGCCTCTGAAAAATCCATATTGGTGATTTATACAGCGGCGGCCTCCTATACTATGCAGCCGTCCGGGCGTTATCTTTTATTTATGAGTCCATTGGCGGTGCGGTGCCCAGATGTTAAGCTCCCCGCGCATCTCATACGCACCGCAATAAAGAACCTGGCAGCGGCGCACTTAGACGAGGCGATGGGTGTCATGTGACGAGGTGAGGCGTCGATGCTCGGTAGGTATAGCCAGGGAAGCCGACAGGGGGGGACAATAGGGGTCAGCTGTCCCGGGCCCAGGGGTAAGCGGGGCCCAGAATCGGGTTCTCATTACATTGCATGTATTGGGTGGGGGGCCCATTCACACGACTTTGTCCTGGGCCCAGCCAAAGCTGTCAGCGGCCCTGGGTATAGCCGTATGGAATATTCCACATCGCCCTTTGTCATCGCTTTTCCAATCACGTGCAGTCATGTGGATGGTGTTTGGGAAGGTGTTTGTGTTTGGTGCGATGCGTGCTTGGTATGTAGGTAGTCACCCCTGTCGTTTAATTGAAATGAAGACAGTGAAACCAGCAGGCCTGGGTTAAATTCAGTGTAGACATCCTTATGTCAAGTCCTCAGTATAAGACCTTGAGCTAGGGCCTCAAAATATGGAAGCTGTTACCGAGGCCACCATAGCTTTTTTGAAAGCTTCTCTTTTGAAAGAATCTCAGCTTTTCAATGATGTATGATGGCCATCTGACAAGAGCAGCTGTTATCACTAAGTATATGGTAAAGTCTGTCATTGTATTTGTAATATGTTTTCAGGTAAATTTTAGTCCGTTAATTAGAAACGTTAGTCATCACTCACCAATCTGAAGCCATTGGAGGTCAGTAGCCTACGTGTTTGCCCGAAAGCTAAAGAAAAGAAAAGTAATTACGGGTGAGAAAAAAATGGATGTGATTGGCCTCGGGCTGTCTATTCTATTCTGTATCTGTGAAAGGTTAATGTGTGAAAAGCTGTATCAGTTATTTGCTCTTTAAATGGACGGTAGGGGCCAGTGCTCTATGCATTAGGGCCCAGGCAGGAGGGAGGGAGGGCGGCTCGCTACTGCAGGCGGTTTGGTGGTTTTCTGGCTGTGTGACAACGTGCAGTCACCATGACGGGCTTTACATGCTGCCCCGCCATGCATGGCACGTTTTCACTTTCTGTGTGTGTGTGTGTGTGTGTGTGTGTGTGTGTGTGTGTGTGTGTGTGTGTGTGTGTGTGTGTGTGTGTGTGTGTGTGTGTGTGTGTGTGTGTGTGTGTGTGTGTGTGTGTGTGTGTGCGTACATGTGCTTGCGTGTGTGTGTGTGTGTTATGATGGGTCCATTACAGGGTGGACGATCAGGGAAGGCTGGCATACTGAAAGGAGTCATAGAGACAGAGGGAGAGAGAGAGGCAGAGAAAGACAGAGGGAGATCACAGGGTGGCATGTGGGCCATAGTCAGATGGACAGACGGATGGATGGACAGATGAAGAAGGAAAAGAGAAAGGTCAAAATGGCGTCTGAATCACACAGAGCTTCCCTCACACAGAATTCCAAACAGAGACGTGTGCAAGAGTCAGAAAGCATGGATTTCTCTCCACTTTATATCTCTTTCTCTGCCTCTTTCATTCTCTATGCCTCTTTCATTCTCTCTCTCTCTCTCTCTCTCTCTCTCTCTCTCTCTCTCTCTCTCTCGTGCTCTCTCTCGCGCTCTCTCTCTCTCTATCACTCCCCTTTCAGTGTGCCAGCCTTCCTTGATCGGCCACCCTGCACCATACCCATCCTAACACACACACGCGCACACACACGCACGCACACACACACACACACACACACACACACACACACACACACACACACACACACACACACACACACACACACACACACACACACACACACACACACACACACACACACACACACACACACACACACACACACACACACCCTACAATCTTCTATATCCAACCGCTGGACTCCCCCTCCTCCCTTCCTGTCAGGTCGGGCCAAATTTCAGGCACCATATAACCCTGAGAATGTTATCTCCCCTCGGCTATGTGTAATGACTTTCAGCCAGTTACAGTGCCGCTGTGAACCCCCCCCTCTCACATACACACACACACACACACACACACACACACACACACACACACACACACACACACACACACACACACACACACACACACACACACACACTTACCCACACCGACCCACACAGAGCTCCACTTCTCTATCAGGTGCCCTCTCTCTGGCCTCCGATTTCTGCCTCTCTGTTTTTCGTTCTCCTTATCGCTGACTCCCCGTCCTCTTTCGGGTGGATAGAGTTCAGGTTTTTTGTATTAATTCCATGGCTAAAAGGTTTCTGGAGTCCCTGCCTGTGGAAGGTCAATTAAGATTTAATCTGATTGAGATTACATACACACACTCGAGAGCGCGCCCACACACACACACACACACACACACACACACACACACACACACACACACACACACACACACACACACACACACACACACACACACACACACACACACACACACACACACACACACACACACACACACACACACACACACACACACACACACACACACACACACACACACACACACACACACTCCAAGACTCATAAGATCAGACTTGGTGGAAGGCAACTCACGTAGCAGGGTTTTTGAATTTGTAGATGTTTGGGAGTGTGTTCTGAGAATTGTGTATTCGCTTTCGTTCCGTCGAATCAATTTCTGCCCTACTCCGCTATGCATCCGGGAGAGGGGCACTGCAAATCTTGGTCTTCTTCTTTTCATTTCAGAGGCACTCTCCAGCCGATGAAAAACAGTGCCGAGGATATATGGAAGAAAGTTGTTGTTTTCAGCAGGCTAATGAAAATGTCAGAACTGTTCTTTATGAGGAAGTTTATGCTTTGTCAGTGCTCCTCCAGACAGACAATGGCTCGCCTGCAAAAAAGTGACACTTTTTTTCTCCTGTTTTCTGCAAAAAGTGACACTTTTTGTAGCTGGCTAGAACAGTGATTCTCAAGCTAGGGCCCACTGGTGAGGCCTGAAGGTATATTTTTGTGTGTTTTCCTGTGGATTTATTTGAGTTTTATTGTTTATTGGGTTAGAGGTGGGCCCCGAATATTTGTGAAAAGTTACAGTGGGCCCCAAGTTGTAAAATGTTGGGAGCCCCTTATACCGTGATACCTTTTTCAAAAACAAAAAGCTTTCCAACAGATAGACAGACTGACTGACAGGACAGATATATCCTGACTCTGATGTCTAAACCTGTCACTAAAGGCTGGCTACACCAATGCCCTCAGGTCAAATATTTAACGGCACTCTTTGGCACATTTACGCCGTGTTTCAACATCAATCAGGGTGGCATTATACATTCCCCGGCTGATTCTTTGACATCAGAGGCCTGCTCTCCGCTGTTCCATTAGAGCCCTTCCCCTCTTGGGGTGGTTCAAAGGGCTCCATAGACGGCCCTGTAGCACACACAGGGTCTGGGCATGGACTGATGTTTTTGATTGATCGCCCATGAAGGCAGCTTGGGAGAGGCCCCTGGAATGACAGGGCACCGTTGGAGAGGAGAGAGAACGTTGATGGAGAGCTGGTGGGTCTCTCTGCTCTCTCTTCACTATATGTTCTCCTCACCTCACTTGTTCTTTTCTCGTCTTTTCCTTTCTCCTCTTTTCTCTTCTCCTCTTTTTCAATTCTATCCTTGTTTCTATTGCCTTGTCATATTCTCCTTCCATCTCCAGGCTCCTCTTTTCTTTTCCTTTCTCTTCCTTTCTCTTCTCTTCTCTTCTCTTCTCTTCTCTTCTCTTCTCTTCTCTTCTCTTCTCTTCTCTTCTGAAAGGGCCCCATAGACTGGTTTGTACCCCACAGGGGCTGGGTCTGGGTCTGGACTGATCTCTTTGATTGAAGAGGACAGGAAAAACAGGGCACCATTGGAGAGTCGAGAGGACATTAATGTAGAGCTGTAGGGTCTGTCTTCACTATATGTCCTCCTCCTCTATTCCCTTTCTCGGCTTTTACTTTTTTCTTCCTTTCATTTCTCCTCTTTCATTTTTGCCTCCTCTTTTCACTTCTATGCCCTCCTTCTTCCCTTCTCTTCTCTTCTCTTCTCTTCTCTTCTCTTCTCTTCTCTTCTCTTCTCTTCTCTTCTCTTCTCTTCTCTTCTCTTCTCTTCTCTTCTCTTCTCTTCTCCCCATGTCTCCTCTATCCTTTCCGCGTCCTCTCTCCTCCTCTATCCTCTCGTTTTCTCTCCATCTTTCATTATATCTTTTACAGTTCATTTCTCCACTTGAATGACTACAAGCTATGGGATTTCTGTCTCACTCACACAACAAATTGAAACAATTTTTCTCTCTTACACACACACACACACACACACACACACACACACACACACACACACACACACACACACACACACACACACACACACACACACACACACACACACACACACACACACACACACACACACACTTTCTCTCTCACTCACTTTCACTCTCACTCACTTTCACTCTCTCTCATTCAGTGCTGCTGCACATTTTCATAATATCACTTCTGGCTTAAGCTCCGATCCACGAAAGCCAATGACATCTGCATTTCAAATGGGGAATAATGGAGATTTGTAACTCCAAAGGCACACACAGTGCAGGCGAGCAAGCGAACGCTCAGGCTTTGGCAGTAAAGCCTGTTTAGACTAAGACCATTAGGAAAATGGCGGGGATCCCTGACGTCTCTGTGTGTGTGTGTGTGTGTGTGTGTGTGTGTGTGTGTGTGTGTGTGTGTGTGTGTGTGTGTGTGTGTGTTGGGAGAGCCAGACAGATGTAAATGGGGTAATCATTTATTCCTCTCTAATGGGATTTTTTTGGGGGGCCTCTGAGACAGGAGGTGATGGGATGGGGTGGGGACAGAGAGGGACATGTGTGTGCTTGCGCGTGTGCGTTCGCGTGAGCGCGTGTGTGTGTGTATCTGTCTGTGTGTGTGTCTCTCTGTGTGTGTGCAATGCATGCTTGTGCTTGTGTGTGTTTGTGTGAGTGTGTGTGTGTGGGTGTGCTTGCGCGTGTTTGTGTGCGTGTCTGTGTTTGTGTGCGTCTGTGTCTGTGTGTGTGTGTGTGCGTGTGTGTGTGTGTGTGTGTGTGTGTGTGTGTGTGTTTGCATGCATATGCTTGTGCTCCAGTGTGTGTGTGTGTGCGTGCTTGTGCTCCTGTGTGTGCGCGTGTGCACTGCGCCCATACCTGCACCCATGTATGGCTGAGTGAGTGTGTGTGTCTGCTGTCAGTGCGGTCCTGTATGTGGTGTGAGTGTGTGTGCAGGTTAGCTGTTGAGTTGGCTGTTTACTGCTCTGGGCCCTGGGTGTGAATTATTAAAGGGCCATCACAGCAGCCATAAAGGCAGCAGACAGTGCAGAGCAGTGCAGAGCAGGCCCGGCCAAATAAAAGGAGCTGGAACTCCTGGCAGGCGAGAGATTGCAAGCAAGTGTCTAACAGACAGACAGACAAATGGGCAGACAGAAGACAGAAGGAGAGAAGAGAGTAAGGAGGTAAAGGGGAAGATTGAGAGGTGGGACGTGACAGAGAGGGAGACAGAGAGAGAGGTAGATTGAGAGGTCGAACATGAGAGAGAGAGAGAGAGAGGGAGAGAGAGAGAAGAGGTTGGGCATGACAGACTTAGAGAAAGAGAGACTAAAAAGAGGTCAGAAGTAGAGGAATAGTGGAGAGAAAAACTGATGGAAAGAAGAGAGGGCCAGCTGAGATAAGGGCTTGCCAGAGTGAGACGAGAGAAACAGAAAGAGAGAAGGAGAGGAAGGAAATAGAGAGGTGGACAGAAGTAGAAGAGAGAGAGAGTGAGAGGAGGAGGAGAGATAGGGAAAGCAAAACACAGACAGGGGCAGAGAGAGAGATAGAGCAAGACAAAGGGTCGCATTGAAAAGCCAAAGTGAAACGTGGGAAGAGAGAAAGCGACTGTGTTGCAAAAAAGAGGAGAGCGAGAAGAGGTAGAAGAAACGTTCTGTCTTTCCTTCCTCCTCCTCAGCCGTCTGCAGGAGCGAGAGCCTCGGTGGGCCCTAATTTAATCTCCTACTGTTTGCTCCGAGATTAGAAAAGGTAATTTGCATCTTCTGTCTTCTTATTTCACAAACGATTACTCCTCAGTCTCCGGGGAGACGTGCGTGTGTGTGTGTGTGTGTGTGTGCGTGTGAGTGTGTGTGTGTGTGTGTGTGTGTGTGTGTGTGTGTGTGTGTGTGTGTGTGCGTTTAAGAGTGTGTGTGTGTGTGTGTGTGTGTGTGTGTGTGTGTGTGTGTGTAACAATAAGTGTGCAAGGTGTGCAAGAAATAAAGGGCAAATGAAAGTCAGCTAAAGAGATATTAGCTGTGTGTTTGTGTATGTGTGTATCACTCTTGGTGTTTTTTTTGTTCATTTCTTGTCATAGTTATTTGTGGCTACACGGCGGTGGCCCGCTCTCCGTTTGGCTGCGGCCATATGCCCACTGCAACAACCGCGTTATTGTTTTCGCCTCCCGACTCCCCTATCCAATAAAAGGAACTGCCTGCAGAAGCCCCAGAAAATATAACTCCTAATATTGCGAATAAAAACAGATGGCATATTGTTATCACACTTGGGTTTGTTTTTTTGTTGCGTTGTTTTTTTGGAACACATACTTTATTTAGTATCTCATTTAAATAGTTTTCTGCCCGGTACACAACTTTTAAATGTCCTCCAAGAACACTGTGAAGGATAACAGTGATGGCCCTGCCGTGGCTCAGACGGTGGGGCACTGCACTGTTGCGTCGGGGACCCGGGTTCGGTTCCGGCCTGGGGTCATTTCCTGATCCTCCCTCATCTCTCTCTCTCCCACTCGCTTCCTGTTATCATCTCAACTGTCCTATCTAATAAAGGCATAAAAGCCCCTAAAAAAGGGAAAAAAAGATAATTGAGATAATCGTACCTGCATACATACACCATAAAAGTGCATAATGAGTATCATAATAAGATTAGGACAGTAGTAATACACAGACATAGAAAAAAAGGTTCACGATAAAATTACTTTCCAGTTCATCTTCTCACTGGCATCACACAAAATCACACAGTTTAGGCCCTGGTCTACACGGAAGGCATCCCAATAACACACCACATCCCGATTGGTTCCTACAGACGTCCGTCAGCTAACTGATAAGAGAAGATGTTATTAGAGCATGTATAAGGTATAAAATTTCTCTTCTGCCAGCTGATGGAGGGAAGGTATCAGGTGTGAATTTATCATTGGCGCCCAACTTAAATCAATTTGTTTGCAACGATAGAGCAATCCACTTGAGCTATGATGAAATATTTATGCAAAAAGGCCTCTGGATTCTGTGAAAAACACTTCTCATTTTTCTTGATTTCACAGCTATTGTGAGGTTCAAAGGAGTTATGTCTGTTCAACCGTGCAGAGTCCTCCCGAGGTCCTTTCAGACCGTCTGTCATCTTTACTAAAGAGCTTAGATCTAGGGCCTGGCACAGAATGGTTATAAAACATCTCCAAAGCTTTAGAATCTTAAGATTTTGATTCTCCATCTCTCTCCTTTGTGAAACTGCCTTTAGAGTCACAGTGATTTGAATGTTCCTGATTAGATATTGGTGTCAAAGAGGGATGTTGTAATATTTTCTTCATGAACTTCATTTAGTAAACAGTACATGCATAAGCTTGATCTTTCATATACACAAAAACAGAGCTCGGTTAACTGTGCCGTGTTGATTAGGATTCTCTTAAATGAACACATTTGCTTTAAGCGCGCTCTTACCACCCAAGGTTAAACTATGTGCCCCACGACAAAGTGATTACAGGATTTACAAATCACCACAGCCTGCTTCACCTGTTCTCCGACTTCCACACAAACAAAATTGTCGCCAGCCAGATCCACCTGTCCCTGGGCAGGAGAGAGGAACATCTGTGCCGGGCTGCTCTACACGCTCGTGATCGGGAAAAACAGGCGGCGCTCAATTCCCGGCCGGGGAATCTGTGGGAAATTTCCGGAAGCATGAGTATAATGCAACACGATCAGGCAGACAGGCACACAGGCATGCAGGCAGGCACACAGGCAGGAAGGCAGGCAGGCAGGCAGGCAGGCAGGCAGGCAGGCACACAGGCAGGCAGGCAGGCAGGCAGGCAGGCAGGCACACAGGCAGGCAGGCACACAGGCAGGCAGGCAGACAAGCAGGTAGGCAGGCAGACAGGCAGGCACACAGGCAGGCAGGCAGGCAGGCAGGCACACAGGCAGGCAGGCAGGCACACAGGCAGGCAGGCACACAGGCAGGCAGGCAGGCACACAGGCAGGCAGGCAGGCACACAGGCAGGCACACAGGAGGAGTATATGCAAATGGGCCGGCTGTCGTTGCTGAATTAATATGAAATTAAAAGTCATATGGGAGAGAGAGAGAGAAAAAAAACACGAGAGTGTTTCTCATCAAAGCTCTATGGTTTCAAAGTACTGTAGCTAGATAAGGGAGGGAGGCTTTGTGACGGTGGTGAAAGAGTGTCACCCCATGTGTCACCCAGCGTGTGTATCCAGCTGCTGGGTGACCTGGTGATGAGGCGGGGGTGTCCATGGCACCAACTGGGATTGACAGCTCAAGCTCTGGCTAACAGTCTTCCTTGTGGTCGCCATGGTAACCTGGGTAAACATCACCAAGCCAACAGACTTCTGAAGGATAGTCATTAAGAAGTGGGGGGAGAAAGAAAGAAAGGAAGAAAGAAAGAACAAAAAAACGAAATAAATAAATAAAGAACGAAAGGAGTGAAAGAAAGGAATTACTGTAATTGAAACAAAGATTGAAATAACAAAAGATTGGAAGAAAAAAATGAAAGACACAAAGATTAAAAGAAAGAAATTACTGTAGGCCTATAAAACGAATGAAACCTCTCCCCACCACCCCCTCCACTGACCACAGCTTTGAGCCTTTTAAGTTTCCTATTACAGACAGTCAGATGAATCCACACTGTGGGATGATCAGCCCTCCCATCAGCATTCGATAATGAAAAATATGATTGCAGTCACTGCTACAAACCACAGATTAACCCTCATTGGACAGAGAGAGAGAAAGGCAAGAACGAAATCTAACACAGATTCGTCTGTCATCCTTTTTTGTCATGAGCCAAATCCAGTCAGCTAATTAACTGTCCATCATCATCATCCTCATCTTTGCAAAAGACTAACCATTAAATCTACATGTGAAGAGTGTGAAGACCATGGACGTGCATGTGTGTGTGTGCGCATGTGTGACGTGCGTGTGCGTGTGTGTATGTGCGTGTGTGTGTGTGTGTGCATGTGTGTGTGTGTCACTGATGCAAATGGCTTCCACACTGTTGCTTGTGTGTGTATGTTTCATGTATGTATGTGTGTGTGTGGTGAATGCAAATTGCCTCGACACTGTTGCTTGCGTGTGTGTGTGTGTG
>NC_085863.1:55812759-55825259 GCF_034702125.1 Engraulis encrasicolus
TCAGTAACTGAGTGGGTTTTCAATCAGCATCACCGAAATCGTCCCTGTGTATTTTCTGTGTGGTCTTTCACCACCGTGACATGAACACACTGTCTCACAGCGCTATCGGCAAGAGGTATCCGAGATTTGGCTTGGGTGGTGACATCAGCAACTGTGTGATCTGTGTGTGTGTGTGTTTTGTGTGCGGCTCTATCAGTATCACCACACCACACCACGTCCCTGTGTGTTTTCTGTCATCGCTGTGTGTGCAGGTGATCAGGATTAATCCCATGTCCCAAAGCACTGGCAGACCTGTGTCTTTATCAGCCTGTCTCCATCTGGGCTTTTGTGGATGACACTGAGCTCTTGCTGATCTTTATCAGTACACTATCTTCTGCCGTCTTCAAAATGTGGTTACTTGTGTACTGTATAGGGAGCTATGGATGGAAAACAACAATGCAGCTGAATAGTTTATAGTATGCAAACATGGGGCTACACTGTACATTATTTATAGTGAGCATGCTATTTGAACACAGCATTTGTCATGGTCGTCTTGGCATTGTGGATAGCGAATGAGAAAATAATTTGAACACATTTGTCTTTATCACTGTGTCTCCATCTCCATGTCATTGTGGATAGCACTGGGTTGTTCCCGATCGTATCAGTCTTATCACTACATGCCTTTTGCTAT
This sequence comes from Engraulis encrasicolus, assembly GCF_034702125.1. Classification (NCBI taxonomy): domain Eukaryota; kingdom Metazoa; phylum Chordata; class Actinopteri; order Clupeiformes; family Engraulidae; genus Engraulis; species Engraulis encrasicolus. The sequence continues at coordinate 55,813,430 of NC_085863.1, forward strand.
GTTGAAATTGTGGCTATTTGTTTAGAGGAATGCATCTTAAGCCATGCACTGTATACTAGTGTAATATATAAAGAGAAGATGCCTGTGTGTGTCTGTCTTGTCATTGTGGATAGCAGCTGAGTTGTTCCCAATCGTATCACACGTGTCTTTTGCCATGTTCATATTGTACTTACTTGTTTACCATATAGGGAACTAAGTAGGGGATAGAATAGTGCAGGGGTTCCCAACCTTTTTCAACTTGGGGCCCACTCAAAATTGTCAAAAATGTTCGGGGCCCACCTCTGACCCAATTAAACTCAAATAAATCAACAACCACACACACCAAAATATGATTATTACTTTTGGAAAATGATTTCAAGGCCCATTTGGAATACCTTCAGGGGCCACCAGTGTGCCCCGGCCCATAGGTTGGGAATCACTGGAATAGTGCATTTTAAGCCATGAATAGTACTATACACAATAGAGTGAAGAATTTGGACACAGCATTATACCATGGTGTCTCCATCTTGTCATTCTGCGTGATGCTGAGTTGTTCCCAATCGTATCACTCCATGTCTGTGTGGCCGAACCTCCGTCTGAGTGTCTTACTATAAAAATGTACCTTGCAGTGACCTCCTAGCATGGGAAATATCAATTACCCCAAACAGAAGCACACACAGCTGCAAACACAATGCACACAGAGACAAGCAAACATACACAAACAGATAGACACACACATGCATGTAACCCACTTAAACTGTCAGGATAAAAGATGTATTAGGAAGAGGTCGTGGCGTTGACCCTATCAATTCCTGGTTTAATTTGTGGTAATGGTAGTAGTAGTAGCTGTGTGTGTGTGTGTGTGTGTGTGTGTGTGTGTGTGTGTGTGTGTGTGTGTGTGTGTGTGTGTGTGTGTGTGTGTGTGTGTGTGTGTGTGTGTGTGTGTGTGTGTGTGTGTGCGCGTGTGTGCGCGCGTGTGCGCGCGTGTGCGCGCGTGTGTGCGCGTGTGTGTGCGTGTGTGTGTGTGTGCGTGTGCGCGTGCGCAGGATCACGAGACAGTGTTTGCTACTGTTGCTACCCGTGGTTACAGAACACTCTTTTAACCAGTGAGAGGTGAAAGGTCAGTGCACCACACACAAAGCTGTCTGTGGGAAGTGCTTAATGAGGATTGACCCTGCTCACTCCCCGTAGTTAAACACACACACACACACACACACACACACACACACACACACACACACACACACACACACACACACACACACACACACACACACACACACACACACACACACACACACACACACACACACACAGTTTACCTCCACCCCACCATCATCTATACACATATAGATGTGTGTCAACTGATCATCATGAAAAAACTGGCTCTAGAATAACAGTATTTCTCATAAAGAGTGGGGACAGTAGATTGACAGGTTGGCTTGTGCACCACTTCTACTGCACCCTACATGGCTGCATCTGGGGGTCTGTCATCTATCGTACAGGGCACTTCCCGGTGGGCCGATGGTCCTTAGGTGTTGACGTTATTGGGGTTTTTGTATTTTCTTAGAGACCGGTCCACAATTCAGAGTGGGTCTCGCCAAAAATACCCAGGCTTGTTTTTTGGTCCCTGTCCAGCTCTGACTGCATCAGGCATCACAGGAGTTCCATTCAAGTCTCCATTTCTTGGTTGCTAGGCGCCAGCGTGAGCAGGCTGTCCTCCGGAGAGCTCTGTTTGTTTTTGTTTTTATTTGTCTTAATTAAGTGTTTTTTATTATTATTATTTTACTTTTTACCATTAGCGTTTTAGTAGACTATATTCAACACATGAACATGCTGTTTGAAGAGGATTTCAGCACTTCTCAGCGAAATAACTGGACGTATTCGAGGGAGCAGCTGCTTGCGCTTAAATCAAATGACGCACTCTGCATCAGCCGCATACCGAAAGACATCCGACGGCCGTACCGCGGCTGCAGGGCTGGACAGAAAGTGAGGAAGAGAGCGCTGGCCAAACGGGCCGTGATGGGCAATGTAAACTCGCTATCCAACAAAGCGGATGAGCTGGGAGCGCTGGTGAGGAATGACAAACTGTACAGGGAAAGTAGTGTGATGGTCTTTACGGAGACGTGGCTCTGCAATAACATCACAGACGCCACTATTGAACTCCCTGGTTTCTCGCAGGTCAGAGCGGACAGAGACCCCAGTCTAAGTGGCAAAAGTAAAGGGGGCGGGCTTATTATTTATATCAACGAAAGATGGTGCAACCCCAATCACATAACTGTGAAGAACATTATCTGCTGCCCCGATGTCGAATTATTATCTGTTAGTTTACGTCCCTATTACCTCCCCCGTGAATTCACGAATGTTATTGTTATGGCAACATATATAAATCCCCGAGCCACGGCCGAAACTGCATGTGATGTCATCCACTCTAACGTTGCCAAACTCCAAGCGCAATACCCTGATGCCTTCATTGCCATATCAGGAGATTTTAATCACGTGACTTTAGACTCAGCACTGCCATGCTTTTATCAATATGTCAACTGCAACACACGACAGAACAGGATAATTGATCTTTTGTATGCCAACATTAAGGATGCTTACACTGCAACTCCCCTCCCACCACTGGGCAGATCAGATCATAATTTGGTCTTTCTGCAGCCACTCTATACTCCACGTGTAAGGCGAGATCCAGTTACAAAAATTACAGTGAAGAAGTTCTCACCTGAGGTGGATGAGGTTATGAGGGACTGTCTAGCTTCAACTGACTGGAGTGTTTTCCAACAATCGTGGGGGGAGGACATTGATGGGCTTGCACACTGCTACTCTGACTACCTGAACTTCTGCGAGGACATTGTGGTACCCACAAAAACTGTGCACTGTTTTCCTAACAATAAGCCCTGGATCACCAGCAATGTCAAGGCCCTCCTGAACAACAAAAAGAGGGCATTCAAGGAGGGAGACCAGGAAAAGATGAAACAGGCACAGGTTGAACTAAAGGTCAAACTGAAAGAGGCAAAAGAGGAGTACAGACAGAAGATAGAGGTGAAGCTGCAAGATAACAACATGCATGCAGTGTGGGATGGGATGAAAAGTATGACTGGAATGAAGAAGAGCAGTAGAGGGGTTGAGGGGGACCTGAACCGGGCCAATGAATTCAACAACTTCTATAACCGCTTTGACCATCTAGCAGCGGGTGCTGCCCCCACCCCCTCTGCTGGTGCTGCCTTTGAGGGAGCCCTTTCACCCCCCATCCATATGTCCCCTGTCCCTCCATCTCCCTCCCCTCCAGGAGCCGTCTCTGTCACAGTGCCGGGGAACAGAGAGTCACATGATCATCATCCAGCATCTCCGCTCTCACAGCACCTTCCCTCTATAATCTCAGCAGACCAGGTTAGAGCAGGACTGAAGCGTCTTAACCCTAGGAAAGCTGCAGGTCCGGATAGGGTGTCACCACGACTGCTCAAGACCTGTGCTGCTGAATTGGGGGAGCCACTGGAATATATATTCAACCTGAGTCTACGTCTTGGTAAGGCACCAACTCCATGGAAAACTTCATGCCTTATCCCTGTCCCCAAAAAGCCACATCCAAAAGACATCAACGACTTTAGGCCAGTAGCCCTCACTTCACACATCATGAAGACGATGGAGAGGCTGCTGCTGAATACCCTAAGACCACAGGTGAACCATGCACAGGACCCCCTGCAGTTTGCATACCGGGAGAAGGTGGGAGTGGATGATGCCATCTCATACCTACTGCACAGGACACACTCTCATCTGGATAAAGGGAATAGCGCTGTGAGAGTCATGTTCTTTGACTTTTCCAGCGCTTTCAATACCATCGAACCCTCCAGACTGGGAGAGAAGCTCCTGCAGATGGGTGTGGATGCCCTCCTAGTCAACTGGATCACTGACTACCTTACAGAGCGGCCACAGTTTGTCAGACTCAAAGACTGCCTCTCAGACACTTTAATGTGCAGCACGGGAGCGCCCCAAGGTACTGTGCTCTCTCCTGTCCTTTTCACCTTGTATACCTCAGACTTTAGTTACAACACAGAGTCATGCCACATGCAGAAGTTCTCTGACGACACTGCAATTGTAGGTTGTATAAAGGAGGGGCAGGAGGGGGAGTACAGGAGTCTGGTGGAAGGCTTTGTGCATTGGTGCAAAATCAACCACCTTCAACTCAACACCACAAAGACCAAGGAGATGGTGGTGGATTTTCGGAGGTCCAAGCCAGCTCTGGAACCTGTCGCTATTGATGGTGTTGAGGTGGAGATTGTAAGCACATATAAGTATCTAGGGGTATATCTGGATAACAAACTAGACTGGTCTGCCAATACAGATGCAGTATACAAAAAAGGACAGAGTCGGCTATACTTCCTGAGGAAACTACGATCATTCAATGTGTGCAACACACTCCTCACTATGTTCTATCAGTCTGCGGTTGCCAGTGTACTTTTTTATGCAGTGGTATGCTGGGGTGGAAGCATAAGGAAGAGAGATGTTGCGCGGCTTGACAGACTGGTGAGGAAAGCGGGCTCTGTTGTGGGAGAAGAGCTGGAGAACTTCACTTCATTGTCAGAAAGAAGATCTTTGAGCAAACTGCTCACCATCTTGGACAATAAGGCTCACCCACTCTACAACACAATCATCCAACAAAAGAGTGTGTTCAGCTGGAGGCTGAGAGCACTGAAATTCAGGACTGACAGACTGGGGAAATCATTTGTCCCTAGAGCCATGCAACTGTATAATTTGTCCATTAAGGACAAAGAGAAACTCCTGGACTTTTCTGCATGACCACCTTATTTATTTTTATCTACTTTTTTTACTTTTTTATTTTCATATTCTTTTTATTTTTATTTTTATTTTTACTTCTCTTTTTAATCTACAGAGCAAACTGGACAAAGAATTTCCCCTTGGGGATAAATAAAGTTTAATCTAATCTAATCTAATCTAATCTAATTTCAACAGTAGCTCATTACGAGAGTCAGGAATCCACCACACAGGGAGGCTGGACAGAGGCGCCCGCACCCCTTCATGCTGTATGCTGAGGAAATCCCTTGTTCTCTCACCCTCATTACTTAACCTGTGGCCCCCAGATGTACGTACACATAATACATAGATATGCACACACACACACACACACACACCGCACACACACACGCATGCATGCACACACACACACACACACACACACACACACACACACACACACACACACACACACACACACACACACACACACACACACACACACACACACACACACACACACACACACAGGTGCACACACACACACACACAGACACAGACACACACAGACACAGACACAGACACAGGTGCACACACGGGTGCACACACGTGCACACACACAGGTGCACACACACAGACACACACACACACACATACACACACACACACACACACACACACACACACACACACACACACACACACACACACACACACACACACACACACACACACACACACACACACACACAGTGATGGCTTAGCAAACAGCCCAGCCACTCACTCATACACACATAGGCTACATAACTTAAATATTTCACCTGCAGCATCGACTTTAAGTCTGAATAAATCTCTGAGGTTCCTGGTCAGTGCTTGAGTTGTGGAGTTCAACCAATAATGGCTGCACCAGGGAAGACTTGAAGAGCTCTGTTGCCAAATCAGTTTCATGTCTTATGTGCAAATTCTTGCCATTACACATATTTTGCTCAGCTGGCTACCGTTCAGTCAATGTTTTCCCCCATATCATTGTCTATTGTTCGATGGCTTGAATTCATGAATTCAGCAAATGTGTGCAAGACCTCAAGGTAATCCGTCAACTCTGCTACATGACATGCTACATGACGTAGTTAATGTCGTTTTCACTCCACAATTCTGGGTACTATAAACCATCCAAGCCTGTTCGTAATAACTCACCTCACTCATGGCATCAGTTTTTAAAACCATCGCTGCGCACATAAGGGTTAAACAGCTGAAAAATTGTACATGCATGGGCAGGAGCAAGGACTTCATCTCTGAGCGAGACATTCATTATATGGGCTTACTCGCCCCAGATGGGTCTATACCTCCTATGGAATCTAAGCTGCTCAGGCACACTGACACAGCTGAGTACCGGCAGCTGAAGAGCCCTCAGGTTGAGGCTTTTAACAGGGCTGGCCTGGGATAAAACTGGGTCGGCCATGTTCAGTGGAGACTAGTACACCAGACATCCAGAGAGACAATGAAGCATATGACGATATTAAAGTAATCAAATATAAGCTATGTTGACAGCATCAGCTATGTTGAACCAGAGAGGAAAGAAGAAGAGAGCGGAAACAGCTGCCTCTATGGCGTCACCGCGCCGCCATTTTGATTTTGTTAGATATGGACGTTCCATGTAAATAACACAATGTTCAGACTCATACATGAGTGAGGAATGAAACCGTGTGTTGTTTTCTCTGTCGACCACATTTTCATCAAATTCACTTATTTCGCATTGTATTCATTTGATACGGGATTAATAGTTGATTTCTACGTTTTATTAAAAAAAAAACCCGTGATGACTGGAAACGGCAACTCTACAAAAAAGTTCCTTTTTGGGAACTTCTAGACGCAACGCTGACTCTTCCTGAAAAGGCAAGTGGCTTAATGTTTTTGTATTGCATAAATATGACAAGTAACTATCCACTTAGCAGTAAGTTCGTCATTATCTTTATATTCGTCATCAAATGGATTTAATATTATGGTTGTATTCATGGATCTTTCTGGACAGTGGGTGATGTGTGTCGGCCGTTAACGTTAGCATATCTCCATGGACAGCTAAGTGTCTATGATGTTAAATTATTAGGCCTATGTTGTTAAAGCAGTCAAACATCTGGTTAAAGTGGGCTACAAAATCTGCCGTCGTTTTTGCCCCCTCTCTTAGCTTCCCCATGTCTGCCATGGTGAGCAGTGCAGCCGCAACAGAATGACTAAGAACCTGTAATAAAAAAATAAAAAAAATCCCATTTTCAGGACCATAGATAAAGATTGTAAATTGAATGTTATACGCCTGCATGACAGTTTTCACTTGTGGCTTACCTGAGTGGCGAGAGGCACACTCATTGTTGAAAAGGCAGTGAGGGACAGATGCCGTTGGGTTAACTTGGGTGCCATTCGGTGTTGTCTTTGTGAATCAATTTTAAACATTTCAGTGATGTCTCCCCATTCTGCCAATTTGTCCCCTATGTAAAATCCATATTTTCGCAAATTGTTTCTGATGTTTTTCATTAAATGGGGGGGGTCGAATAAAAAATGAATCTTCTGGCTTTTGACAAAGAAGTACGGTTTTTCTTCTGTTATACCCAGGTTTCTACAGGCTGCCAGGTTGTTGCTGCCTTGGTCCATTACCAGCACCATGGGAGTGAAGCCAGTGTCAAGCACCTTTTCCACCGCCTCCATGATTTTGGTTTTTAAGACCCCATGCTTCATGGTCCCAGATGACAAGAAGTACCCTATGGGTTGTTTCCATTTCCCAGTTAGACTACGGATCATGAAAACCCCTGCATGGTTGGCTGGTCTTCCCCCTTCGTCATACCCTTCTACTTCATCTTTCGAGATGTTATAATTTAGGCTACATTTCAATGTAATTTCATCAAATGTGATGGCAACGTGCCTATCTCGCTCTTCCATATGCTGCACTTGATGTTTAAGTGCATACAGCACAGGTTCATGCCATCCCGGCCCGATGTCTACTCTCTGCAAGATATTTGAAAGGGTCCTGGCTGTAGGGAGCTTGAAAATTCTCCTCATGGTTCGGTAGGCTTTTGGCCCTGTACCCTTAACCTGTAACGCCCAACTTTTCATGAAGTTGCTCCACCGAATGGCCCTTGGTTTTTTTTTGGCATTATCAATTTGCTCGTTGACAAATTGTGCGGCTTGTTTTGGCAATACTTTGGAAATTTCCCTCTTTAATGTTTGTTTGCTGATAGATGGTGTCTTTTTCTTTAGCCTTGACAGCTTTGATTTGTAGCAGCCAATTTTTCTTTTCAGTTTTTCCACTGTGTTGTCATTGCTGACACTGGCCAGTACATCAGTGCCTAAAAAGAAATGTGACAACTGTAACAACAGACTTATGCACAGACTACTACCTATGCAGTGTTCAACACTCAGAATGTATCTGTTACCACCATTTGCCATTAAATCACTTACTATCCAGGATCTCTGAGTCTGTTGTCTCAATTTCAAGTGCGACCCGTTTTCGGGGTGGTGGACGAACTGTGTCTTGAGATTTAGGGGGGTTGGGACAGTCTACTAGCCAGGGTACGGCCATTGGCAGTAGGCCAGATTTCCTGCAGAATGCAAAGTATTGTAATGTTTATATTTCTACAAACACACTGTAAGCCCAGTTATGAATTGTCTGAGTAAAAAATGTTGAAGGTGTAATCAAAACTTTAGTGTTGCACAAATGAACATATATTGACTTTTTTGTACAATGAACAAAGGCTTTGCCACTCAGATGAACAGACTGCGATGAAGACTGGGAAAGACTCAAATTTATTTTGTCTTTACTGAATTGGGGGGGGTAAATCGAAGGAGGTAATAAAGATGCTAAAGCACAAGTGAAATCCAGGAGGATTTACAATATTATGTGAACTCCAGGCAAATGTGAGGACAAACACAAGGACAAGGGCACCAAAGCACTTTGAGTCAACTAGATATAGTATGTATAAATACATTTGAGATATGATTTGGTTTGAAGACACATGTAGGATGGTAATGGCAATCAACAGAAAACATGACACCAGGATAAGGTGACTCCGCAAATACGAAGACATCCCATGGAAAAAGTCTAGAACTTTTCAAACATATATGGGTTGAAATTAAAAAATAAAAGAGGTCATCAAACAATGACAATAGTTCAATGCACAGTCAACATCAATGAAAGGCAAGGGGTCTGACAATGTAAATAAGCTTACAGTTCTGGAAGGATCTCAACTGTTGCAACAGAATGAGTCCATGAAAGTCCAAAAGATGGAGGCATACACAGTGATATAAAATACAGAGTGCAGCAATATACAAATTGTTGAGTGCATGGCAAAGTTCTTAAAGGTTGAGGGGGATGGCCTCTTGTTAGTGGACTGGAATGGCCTTTGGTGAACAGGGGGCATGGCTAGACAGTGAATGACTGCAGCATCCTGGAAAGAACAAATACATGCACAATACAGAGTGCAGCAATATACAAATTGTTGAGTGCATGGCAAAGTTCTTAAAGGTTGAGGGGGATGGCCTCTTGTTAGTGGACTGGAATGGCCTTTGGTGAACAGGGGGCATGGCTAGACGGTGAATGACTGCAGCATCCTGGAAGGAACATAAATACAAGCCATGATTCTCCATGTCATACAGTGTGTGTAACCTGTTGCGGATCCTGACGACGCTCTCTGCTTGTGAGGAGCAAAAGCCTTATGCTTGATTCAAGCCAGCAATGGTAGAGGAGGAGCACTCAATGTGTGGCTCTCTAAATATGTAATTAGTTGTATTTTTTTTGTAAAGCAACCCAACATTTTAAATTTATTTTTGTGAATATGTGTGTTTTGAATTTGCAACATTACCACAAGTAATCAGGCTAAACATCTGGGTTTACAGTATGTTGAAAACTTATAGAGTATCAAGTGTCATTTTCAGAATATGAAATGGCAATGTCTCTACCTGTCCAATGGGTTCACAAATTGTGAAATGGCGAAATGGTCACTGCATACTTTCCTATGCTTCATTTCATCGGTCTGTAAACCACATAGGTCCTCCCGCCTGATGTTATTAATCCATTCTGCACACCTGCAGAAAATAACAGTAGTGTGTTTTAATATCACAGATATCCTTGGTTAACATTTGCGCTGGTTCATGTTTTCTATTTTGCCACTAGGGGGAGATACAACACAAATTATAGGGGTCTGGCTTTTTTGTTGAAATTGAGTTTCCGTCAGAGGAAAGTCTATGTGAGTTTCTCCACTTCAATAGGACAAGGACTGGATACTTTGCCGTGGATATGTTTAGTCTGGCGATTTTAAAGTTAATTGAGTTAAATTTTGAAAGGAAAATGTTAGATGCATATGTGGGCATCATCATAACACGAATAAACAAAGCCCACTGCACAGTTGTCAGATCATTTCAGCGCCTCGATTCATCATGCAGTGGGTTGTTGCGCTAGCAGGCTATCCAACTTTGTTTTACGGCGACATAACGGTGGCATCATCTGCCTACCCAACACATCCTTTTAAGGTAAGACAATTAGTTAATATAGCACTTGATGTGGCACGTCGTTGGCGTATTATATACGAGCAAAATAATAGTTTCTAGGTGACGTATGCTATGCTAAAACTGTGGTGGGAGGTGCTGGACATTGAAAACAGCCTTCCTTGCAGATCATCGACAGTATGCATTTCTAAATCAGAAGTGAAAAAAGGTACTCGGTAGGCCTAGAAAATTAAATGTTGTGCTCGCATTAGAAGTTAAGCACACAAAGTTATGTCTTTTGACACACAATGTTCTCATCATGTTGCTCAAATATCATTGTGCCCATCTGACATCTGCACATCAGGCTTAGGCTATCAAAACGAAACTATACCTTTTTTTTTCTTTGGGAAATGAATGAAATGCCACCTCCTTGTTCCTTCCTGTGGACTTGTAACACCCTACAGCAGCACATTGTGTGCCTATATATTTTGGTGTATTTGGGGCATTTGGGTCCTTTGCGTAATTGTGATCGGTGTTAGCCATGTTTTTGACTGATGCTGAATGAATGAACCGTTGGCGACGCGTCCTTGACTACCAAAATCAAAATGGCGGACGGCGTCGGTGAGGTAACAATACAGGCCAATAGAACTTTCCCCTCTCTTCTTCTTTCCTCTCTGGTAGAACTATGTTGACTGCTTCCTTTATATCTCATTGTCTTGAAGAGTGGTCTGTAGAGGTATGAGGTATGATACCATTTGAGGGGGAGGCCAGGCAAAAAATCCCGAAGAGTATACCTGGCAAATGCCCTGTATGCCATATGGCCAATCCAGCCATGGCTGTTAGGCACGAATGGATGTCTGGATGGGGGGTTGGAGATGGGCTGATGCTGGCGGAGTTTGAGTGGTTAGTTGAGGGGGGTCACAGGAAATTGTGCAGTGTTAATTGAACTGTATGAGAGTTGGATCAACACTCTGAGTGCTAAATTCAACTTCCAAGGTGTTGATTGAATTGTCAATTGTGAACTGTGAATTGTACTGTGCAGATGGTTCAAGAGCTTGCAGTTGTGCTGCTGATGTTTCTGCTGTTTGAGGGAGTTGAGTGGGTTCACAGTAAATTATACATAATTGTTATATCAACACTCCGACCAACCATATGAGTGTTAGATTCGACTCTCAAAGTTGGTTGGTGCTGATGCTGAGGGTGGTTGAGGAGGGATGAAGAGAAGAGGGGGGAGGATGGAGAATGGAGGATGGAGGTCTCTTGAGACTCCATTAGCAGAGGCAGCCCTTTTAAGAGGCGTCATTAAGCTTATCTGGGCAGCGGACTGCGCTCAGCACACACACACACACACACACACACACACACACACACACACACACACACACACACACACACACACACACACACACACACACACACACACACACACACACACACACACACACACAGCCTCCCTCCTGTCATGTTCTCATCAAATGAGAGGATGGAGGTGTGTGTGTGTGTGTGTGTGTGTGTGTGTGTGTGTGTGTGTGTGTGTGTGTGTGTGTGTGTGTGTGTGTGTGTGTGTGTGTGCATGTGTGCGTATTCTGTGTGTGACTCAAATGTAGAGGTGGGACGGAGGTGACAG
>NC_085863.1:55830259-55837759 GCF_034702125.1 Engraulis encrasicolus
GTTTGAATTGAATTCCGTATGACAGTTTTCACATAAAACACAGTGCCATTGCACATTGCATTGCAATGCCATAAATCCCTCAGTGATGCCATTTGTGTTATTTGATTTATTAAGGCAATTGCCGATGTCCATACAGCACTTGACAGAATGTGTAGCCTCCTGCATGTTTGGCATACCAGATTACCTTGTCAGTAGAACAGTAAAACAGTAGGTAGAACAAACAAACAAAACAAATGGGTTGTATGTGGAGGAGAGGAATGTATAGGTATGTAGAGGAGTGCATATTGGAGTGTACTGTATATGAATAGATGTGTGTACGTATATGGATTGTATGTGGATGTTTATGTGTGAAAATGGTGTCTATAGCAAATGAGATGTGTACTACAAGATCTAACCTGATGGAACTGAACAGTCTGATGTGAAAACAAATATCCCTAAGGGAAAATTAAGAATCTAATCTAATCTAATCCAATCTAATGTCAGTAAAATACTGTGGTCAGGAAAATACGATACTGCCCTGGCCTAATGCAATAGCAATTTTATACCTTTCTCACTCACCAAAACAAGCCTCTGCACTTGTCTGAAAACATGAACAGATAATTAACATATAGGCTACCTACCAATACTGTGCTGAATTAGGCTAACTACCAACATGGCCCTGGCTCTGGCCTTGATGATTGCCATTCAGCTGCATATTGGCATTCTCATCAAAGTTGTGACTCGCTGGGAAAAACGTCAAGGACATCCAATTTGTTTGACACATAAATTAATTTCAGGCATTAAGGCATGGGATGGTCTGAGGGAAATGAAAGTAATTAAGTTGATAGATGAGTCTGGGTGGTGAAGTGAATGGCGGCGGGGTGTTTCAATGAGCACATCTTTACGTGGCCAGTCCTCAGCTCAATGCTCTCAGACAGACAGAAGGAGAATACTGACCCGACCCCTGTGGTGTGTGGGTATTTTAAAAAAATCATTTTTACAAACACGTCATTTCACATATTTTAGTATTTCAGTGGGTGTTGGATACAGACATCCATTGCAGTCAATAATCGCCTCACAAATCCATCTATGAGGCATCAGATGCTTATGATCAGGCACACTTTTATGATCAGGCACACTTGTTTTTAGTTTTAGATTCAGATCTATTCTTAATTTATCCCCAAGGGGACACTCCTTAGACACTCTGACAGACAGTAGCCTACTGTATATACACTTGATTCAAACAAAACATTCAAACATGGGAAACACAGACATGCAAACACTAATTTGGAAAAATGCAAAGATAGTAAGATACAGAACAAAACCACCACTTCACACAACAGTACTGAAGTTTCACAACTCAAAAAAGAACACAAGTACAAACCCAGATACCAGTGGTACCTGTAATAATGATATAAAACACACAGCATGAACAGATAGGCCTACCACAATGTGTTTACTAAAAGAGACCCATTATCCACAGTGGATGATAATTGCATTATTATAACATGTTTACAAAATAAAAACAAAAACACTGCAATACCACAACGTGTTTACCTGTACAGACCCTCAGCCCACATTAGAAGCATCAGAGTGTTCCGGAACAGCTCTGAGGGTTCCTTCCTGCTACGGTAGCTAGTCTGTTCTCATTAGGCTGCTTCCTTTATTACTGTGCGCTCTGCTGGGCTGGTGATGAGGGCCGTGGCCAACCAGCTGTGCCGGGTTAAGACAGCAGGTGCCACACTGGACCTATTAGACCTGATCGCTTCTGATCTGTTATTGTAAGACTTCAACTCTTCAGGTGATATTTCCATATGGGCTGCATTAGTTTTTCTCGGCGTGAGATTACTTATTCATGTAGTGAGTGGAAAGCTTGAGGAATTGGCTGGCTCTCTCGTAGCCTCAAGCAAGTGTACACTGTTTTTTACATGAGATAGATTAAAAAAAATAAAAAACACACATTAAACATCGAGCTTCAACTCGTGAGTGTGCAGCACTTTTTTCTTTATTTTAAGTGACTTTGGTTCCAACACTTCTTTTTCTGGTGTGCGTCTTGCACCTTCATTGACATGAGCTGGATAAGAAATTAAAATGCTTACTTATTAAATGCTTACTTATTAAAAAATGAAAGTGCTTACGTAGTCTACTTTGAGATACTTTTCCTGAGCCTTTGAAATTATTAAGAATGGGAATCAAAAATGAATACAAAGTGGGGAATGTTAGACTAGTTTTCTCCTTAAAAGATGGTCAGTCCGTGAAGTACTGTAGAGGCAAGTACATGTAGATATGAAACTGACGTCCACTCGTACTCACATTGAGACATGTGGCCATTTAATATGTCTGATTGCATTATGGCACATTTTGTATGCAGGGTAATTCTAACGTCTGTTATAGTTATTTCAAGGTCCTTATAGTGCGAAGATTTTTCCCCATTTGCTCCAGAATGTCTTTGTCAAACAGACGGTTAAGCTGAACAAATTGCACTTTCATATTTTATTAAACACTGAGTATGACCTCACATTCTTCCTCTTCGCTCTCATAGTCAGTGATTTATCATTGAATTCTCCTTTTTCTCTTCCTCTCTCTCTCTCTCCCTCCCTCCTCTACTCCTCTACTCTACCTCATCCCTCATCTCTCTCTTCACCCCCCTCCTCTTAATGGATCACTTTCCTATTTACAAATCCCTCTCCTCCTCCTCCGTCTCCCTCTCTTTCCCTCCTCTCTCTCTTCCACTGCTTCTTCTTTTCTCATGTTCACTCAGTGTTTACCCTCTCTTTCTTGATCCCTCGCTCCCTTTCTCCCCCTCTCTCCCTTTCTCATATGCATTCAGTCACTCAGTCAGTCTTCTATTCCTGTCTTGACATCCTCTCTCTCTCTCTCTCTCTCTCTCTCTCTCTCTCTCTCTCTCTCTCTCTCTCTCTCTCTCTCTCTCTCTCTCTCTAATGCGTTTTCTCCCCAGGTTCTCTCTCTCCCTCATTGTCTGGTGTGCGTGTCCTTGTCTGCCTTGTCTGTCTATGAAGGATGGGGAGACGTCTATCCACAGAGACTGCCTGTCTATGGTTGTCTGTTTGTTGGCTCCATGTCCATGTGTCTGTCTGTCAGTCTGTCTGGCTGTCTGTCTGTCTGTCTGTCTGTCTGTCTGTCTGTCTGTCTGTCTGTTTGGGGGTTTTATTCTGTTTCTGTTGTGTGAGGATGAAGCTGGATTTTGCACTGGTGTTCATGAATCCCTTGGCCATTCCTGACTTTTTCTGCACCCCCCCTCTCTCTCTCACTCTCTCCCTCCCTCTCACCCCTTTGTTCTCTGTCTTCTCTTGCTTTCTCGCTATGTCTCTCATGTCACTGTTGTCTGTCAGAAACAGCCTCTGCAATAGCGGCTGCAGTAACATGTGCCTTCAGTATTTCATTCACATTTAAAAGCATCACCCCTGAGTGGAGAGGAGAGTCTATGCTGAGCAGTGGATGCAGCGGCCATACACCATACCACCACACCCAAACCCATACGCAGTACATTTCGCATACTAAATAGCTGATTGAACACTTTGTCAACTCCAACAAAGAGTTAATTAAACACTTAGGAGGGCTCATAAAGTTTGTCCTAAGTGTTGAATTGAATTGAGTTAATTCAACACTTCAAGACTGCATTTTTACAGTGTGGATACACCCCTCCCACACGCCCCAATTTCACCCCAATGCCACATGGGCAGAGCAGAAGGCTGTTGGCATGTGGCAGTGCATGTGTGCCCATTAGACTGATTTCCCAGTGGTGCCATGTACTGTACGGTAGCTCATGAGTGGGGTCAGGATACAGGACTCAGTCCCAGCATGGTCTGTTGGACGGCACACATGAGCCGGTGTTCTGCTGAGATCGGCTACTTTGACGAGATGAGCTACCAATAGACTGTTAACATAGCCAATATCCTAACACTAATCCCTAGGAGTGCTACTATAGTGTTTTAAGGGCTTGGTATCTCAGCTTGACATGCCACTCATATCGACAGGACACTGGATTGGTAATACTGGTGTTCTGTTCACAACGGCTTTTCAATGAGATGAGCTACCAATAGGCTGCTAACATAATCTCAACCCTAAACCTGAGCCTAGTCCATTGTAATGTCTTGGGATCTCAGCTGGACAGGTGGTTCATATCAGCATGACACCAGGACTGCTTTTGACACACACACAAACACGCAACCTCTGATGTCACCACATATGAAACAGGATGAAACGCCTTGAAGCGACAAGTCATACTAACAATCTTGTCAGGGCATTTTTTTTTCAAAAGGCATAATTCAGTTAGCTGGAATCTCCTGGCCATAACTTCAAGGCTTGTGTGGGTATGATGCAAACATGTGCAAGCCCAGACCAACCATGACGTGACTGCCACCTCTGGCCCTGGTGTGGCCGTGATCAGGTTGTGATGTACATTCACATCCTGGCAGCAGAAGGCGTATAGCTTTACCCTCAGAAGGGAATAGTCCAGCTGCAGCTTTACCTCTGGACATCATGCCCTCAACATATCTGCCAGTATGCAGTTGCTTGAACAAAGCTGTTTTTTTTCTATCTCTATCTAAAATGTCCTCGATTAATGAGAATCTTTGAAGATATTTTTTGTACAGATCTTGATGTTATGCATTTAGACTATGTTAAGCGTTTCCAGAGTGATCTTTTTATGATTATCATTACCGTGTGTGCGTATCTGTGTGCACTCTCTCACGTGAACCGTGACAGTTGGCGCTGTATGACAGCCTCCAGAGCTGGTGTGTGAATGTGGGCATATGAACAGTATGTGTGTGTACGTATTTGACAGCACTTTGAGTCAACTTCATAGTGATACCGCGTTATATAAATACACATGTTGTATTGTATTGTTGTAGGGATGCAAATGATTAATCGATTAATCGACTTTAATCAATCAATGTGTTAATCGATTAAAAAACATTCATAGCAATGAATCGGCAATTCAACTAACAAGAGACCCAGGTGAAATGGGCATGTGAAGAGTGTGTGTGAAGAGGGGTGTGAATAGTGGGAATATTTAAACCACCTTTGAATTAAAGAATTGAAATAGAATGAATTTAAATGTAGTATTTTATCTCAATTTTTAATGTTTTTTTTTTTAGATTTAGCAGGTTTTTTTAAGAAACATTGAGATTTCGGGGGGGAAACGCCGCTTATCAATTAGTCGTAAGTCGATCGATAAGGCTATCAACTAATGATTAATGAATGAATCGATAATTTGCATTCCTATATTGTTGTATTGTACTGTATTATTAGTGCTACACAACACAACACAACACACCACACTACATCACACACCTGCCTCCCCTGCTCTACTCTCCTATAGTACAGTACGTAGTGCAATACTGCCCATTTAATCCACCACACAACACTACACACCACACCAAACGCCACCTTCTTTTGGTATGCAACACTGAGTGATGCATCCAGTTTATCCACTACACCACACTACACACCATACACCAAACACCACCTATGCTCTACAATGTTATGCGATACTACCTCTCTACTACTACTCTACAACATTCTTTAATACTACCTATTGATGTCAATTCATTGGACCCTACTACACACTACACACCAAACAGCACCCTCCTCTGCTCTGAAACGTTGTGCGATACCGTACCCAGCAACTCTACTGCACCACCATACACACCACCCACCACACACACATACATGTAACACCACCCTCCTCTGCTCCACTACATTGCACGCCTCTCTCCCCTGGTCCAGCTATAGTGTTGCTGCTGTGCATGTAGGACACAGGTGATGAGCAGCCAAGATAGATGAGGACGCCCCACACAGCAGCACACAGCACAGGACTCACTGGGCATACAATATGGAAAGCCCAACGCTGTGCTCTACTTTGGGGAGTAAAAAACAGGTGTGCTGCCGGCCGCTTGCTTTTCATTGTTCTGTCGAGACGGGCTGCTTCATCGAGGTGAGCTACCATAGACTGTTAACACAGCCCAAACCATAACATTATCCCCTAGAGGCACTACTGTGGTATGTTGTAATGGCATGCATGCATAGGTGTCAAAAGTAAAATAAAAAAGAAACTGTTTCCTTCCAACCCAGGTAATTTATCTGAGCAACCAGTACCTGTGCACTTGTCTTACAATCAGCTGACTCTGTACTGGTTGGATGAAGTTTGTGGTGGGTCCTTGTTAGGTTTTTAGCATTCTTCAGTAAGAACACCTTCTATTTATCTCAGGGTCATGTATTTGTGTACAGTATTTGTATGCTAATAGTATTTTCTTGTATACTTCCACATCATGTGCACAAATATTAACAGGGGACACACATTATACTGTATGAGTGTGACAACTTAATTTCCTGTGTCTTGCCTTGAAATACGTAAACAGTATTCTCTGAGGTCAACACAGCACACAATTATGAGCTCCTCTCTCTCCTCTCTGTTTGTCTTTCTATCCATCCTCCGTCACTCCCCCTCACTATGTCTTTCTCATCAAATCCCCATCTCATATACAGACTCATTTGTTCTCTTTTCTCTCCTCGGTAACAAGCACACTCGGTCCCTCTCTCTGAAGGGTGCTTTAATCAATCAATCAATCAAGAGTTTATTGTCATTGTCAAAAAGGCAACGAATTGTCAAAAAGGCAACGAAATTGTGTTTCGGGTACAATACTTAGTAGCAGCATAAACTAATACAAAGTTTAGTACACCTGGGACGAACTGCGCACTGCGCGCATCCACTTTCACAAATCTTGGTTTTAGACAAGTAGTAGACAACATTGGGTAAGGATGAGGAGAAAAAGATTCCATAGCTCCACATTGCAAACACAACATCAAGGCATAGAACAAAAAACCTCATTTATGGCTATAAGCAGTGGAGACGCAGACATTGTACAAAACCGGGGGGAGGGGGGGGGGGGGGGGTCAGAAAGCGCGGAGGAGGCGTTGAAGAGAGGGGAGGGGTGGGCACTGGATAGCTTATCACCCCACTCTGAGCCATAGCTCAAACCGTCCCAGGGACGGCCTTGCACTGTCCCATAGCAAGTGAAAAACGTCTCCAGGTGCATCCCTCTTGAATTGGAGTTACATTGATTATAGTATGTGTAGACCCACCTTCCAAGCATCATGCACAAAGTCAAAGTCAAGTCAAATTTATTTTTATAGCGCATTTCATACACAGGTGCAACTCAATGTGCTTCACAAAAAAAAAAGCGAAAGGAAAGAAAACAAGCAAAGAAAAGAAGAAAGACATTTAAGTCAAAGAACATTTAAAACACCAAGATTAAAAACGTATGGTAAAAAGAAAAACATAAAAAGAACAATACATTTTTTAAAAATGTGTTTAAAACATTCAGATAAAAACATATGGCAAGAAATAAACATAGAAATAAAGATGATATAAAATGCAAGCTAGTTAAAAGCATCTGAAAACAGCTTTGTCTTGAGTCTAGATTTAAAGCTATCAATGGTCGGTGCATTTTTTACGTTATCTGGAAGCTGGTTCCAAAGCTTTGAAGCATAGAAGCT
>NC_085863.1:55842759-55922759 GCF_034702125.1 Engraulis encrasicolus
GCAGCAGAAACCAGCAGGACGGATCACATCTTCCTGTTCTGGCAGGCCTGGAGGAGGAGGAGAGGAGTGAGGATGGAGAGATACAGAGAGAGAGAAAGAGAGAAAGAGAGGAGAGCCACACATATCCGTGGATTGGACTTGGACCGAACGAACAAACGAACGTCTTGCTTGGCGCCATCAGTCTCTTAACTCAATCAAAAGCTGGGCAACTTTCTCTCCCCCCATATGTGCTAACCGAGTTAGCTGGATCAGCGTAGGGGGGTAATAGAGTTTGAGCCGAAGCAGAAGTCTCGCCATGGCCATGGTCATCATGGCTGGGCTTTTTAATGAACACCGCCTGTGACTTGGCAGGGTGGTGGTGGTAAATTCTGCAGTGTTATATCCACACTTAAAGAGTCGATTTAATATCTTCTAGAGTGTATTTGGCCCCAGAATACTCTCTAACTGTTGAATTAACACTGCATTTTTTTTACTGTGTGGACGTGCCTTAATGAAGCTGTTACCAGTGGGAGGAAGATGAGGAGGGATCTGCGTGGAGGATTGGAGATGACCTCTTAATAATTCAGCCCAAGATGGATGAGTGAGGTGTTGGTGCTTTGGTGCGGTGGTGGTGGTGGTGGTGGTGGTGGTGGTGGACGTACCGATAGCTGAGCAGGAGCGGAGCAGGATGCCTAATTAACGGCGTAGTCGGACAATAGGGATGCGTCGGCAGGACCGGAGGGGGACGGGAAGTAGGTCGATTTTGACAGGACTCCGCCGCCCGTGATTTATCACCAGCGTTTTACACGAGCTAAATAGCAGGAAAAGAGTGCTCGTGTGTGTGCGTGTGTGCGTGTGTGTGTGTGTGTGTGTGCGTGTGCGTGTGCGTGTGCGTGTGCGTGTGCGTGTGCGTGTGCGTGTGCGTGTGCGTGTGCGTGTGCGTGTGCATGTGCGTGTGTGGTTTCTGAGCGTATGTATATAATATGCGTATTATACATGTGGGTCTACATGTTCACTCTGTGTGTGTGTCTGTGTGTGAGAGAGAGAGAGAGAGAGAGAGAGAGAGAGAGAGAGAGAGAGAGAGAGAGAGAGAGAGAGAGAGAGAGAGAGAGAGAGAGAGAGAGAGAGTGTACTCCCGCGTGTGTGTGTGGGTGAGTGAATGTGTACGTGTGTAAACGTGTGGGCAGAGGGCAGCAGAGCAGAGCCGTGTGTTAACACTCTGCCACGCATGGACAGCACCTCATCACACCCCCACACACATCACATGCACACACACACACACACACACACACACACACACACACACACACACACACACACACACACACACACACACACACACACACACACCCTGTTGTATTCACTGAATGCTCCTCCACCATAATAGTTTTTCTCTAAAGCCGTTATGAGCAATGCTTAAGGGCTCTCTCTCTCTCTCTCTCTCTCTCTCTCTCTCTCTCTCTCTCTCTCTCTCTCTCTGTCTATGTGTGTGTGTGTGTGTGTGTGTGTGTGTGTGTGTGTGTGTGTGTGTGTGTGTGTGTGTGTGTGTGTGTGTGTGTGTGTGTGTGTGTGTGTGTGTGTGTGTGTGTGTGTGTGTGTGTGTGTGTGTGTGAATCGTAGCTGTTTGTGTGGCATCTCACCATCATAGTTGAACTGATTGCTCATAGTTGACTCACTCTGTGAAAAGACACAGCAACAGTGAAAGGACAGTGAGTGGCAAGTGTTACAATGGCCACTGGAAACACTATGCACACAGGCCCGCCGGCAGGGGGGACAAAGGGGTATGTTGTCCCTGGTGGCCCAGGGAGATAGGGGGCCCATAATTGGGTCCCCATTACATTGTATGTATTGGGTAGGGGGTAGGATGACTTTGTCCCGGGCCCAGCAAAAGCTGTCAGCGGCCCTGCATGCACAATATAAATTGTTCTAAATGATTTGTTCACACACACACACAGTCACAGTCAAAGTCAAAGTTTCTCCTTGTCCTTTTGAATACATTTCTTCATAGTGACTACATGTTTAACTTGTGCAACCTCAGTGTTGTACACATGTGGTATTCGCACTCATGAACAGAAACAAACAAAGTAGTCTGAAGTGAATATATTTTGTTCCGTTAGCTAGTCTCTCCAGCGGAGGCAGCACATGTTCCTGATGAGAAAGTGTTTGATCAGAGTACTGACAGTGTTCATCAGGGAGTTTCACTCCGCTCCGCAGCATCCTTACAGTAGGTGTTCTGCTGCACCTGCGGTGAAATAAGCACAAGCAGCAGCATCGAGCTGTTTAAATATACAACAAAGTCAGAGAGAGAACAGATCAGCACGTGCGCCATTTAACAACCGGCACTCCCTGGATGTGGGCGCTGTTGTTGGAGCTTCTCTGCATGTCGCTCTTGTTCTGTGTACGGTAGAATGTGTTTCCGTTTGTTGGATTGTCTTTTTTGTGTTATGCTGCATTCCACCAAGTTGGATGGAGTTTGGCGTTCAAGAGTGTCGTTGTGCACAAGCCTTCAGCTATACAGGTGCAGGTGTAAGACAGGAAAAGGTGATCAAAGATGAAAGTACACTGCAAGAAAGAAGACACTACACACTGCTTACTGCTTACTGGCCAAAAATTAAATCAGAAAAAAGAACTGTAAGCAGTGTGCAGTGTCTTCCCAAACTTTCATCTTGGATGGAGTTTAGCTTGAGTTTCTCTCCATGTTGGACTTGTTCTGTGTACAGAGGAATGTCCTGGGCACAGACTGGGACATGTTTCTGTTTGCAGGATTGTCTTTTTGTGTAGTGCTGTATCTAGAGCGCTTGGCCCATCCTGACCTGCTGTCACTGTTGGGGACATCATTGTGTTTGTGTGTGCACAGAGTGGGACGATTTTCCACAGGCCACCGACTCCTCTCTTTACAGTAGTTCAGAGAAGTGCATCTCACTGCGATTTCACGTCCGTGAAAACAAAGTCACAACCTTGCATAATATGCGGGGCCAGGGCAGCGCATACCCGTATCATTACATTCCAGGCAATTTGATTGCTGACGACCTTTTCGGCATTAAAGCCCAGTTTGTTGCGTCGATCAAGCGGAGCGTGACGTTTCTGCCCTGCTGCGTGGTTCCTAATACCTTTAACTACCCTGCAGCTATTGTCGTAATGGTCCTGCCCACTTTCAGTAATTTCATTTTAACCACATTTCCACCACGCTGTACTTTATTAGCCCCATTAGAGGTCCTCCACAGCTGCCCTGGACAGTCGGCCTCTTATTTAATACAGTTGCTGTGTTTCATTTCGCATCATTATTTGGGTGTAGTAGTGAATCAAATCTCGATGTATAAGAACAACATCAGACCATGAAGTTATCTCATCTTCCAGTGCTGCTGGTCCTTTGTGCCAGACAGCCGTTTAAGGCAGCATTTTTATTGTTGTTTGTTCAGAATGCAGCTTGTGATAAGAGGATGCTGTTAAGTTGCGTTTAAAAGGCATAGCCTACTGTTGCCACCACAACAGAGCGCGACGGGCAGAAACAACACAATAGTGTTGGTGACGTGGCTTAGAAACCATTGCACAGCCCAGTGCGATGGAGTTGGGGCTTTTGGTATTCTGTACTGTCCTTGAATGAATGAATGAATGAGCGGAAGGATTATCAACCATTATAATGCGTGTGTTGCTGTCCCTGAAGACAGTTTGGAGGGTTTTTACCCCCGTCTGAAGCTCGGGCGAATCACACCAGCCATTCATCAGTTTCCTCTCTTTGCCACACATCAGCACCCCATTCAGGTTCCGCAATACGCCCTCAGAGCACGGTCGGATTACCCAGTCATGACCGGCAAGCAGTCAGCTATACTTGTCAAAGGGATTAAAGAATGTAATATACGTATCATATGGCTGAAAATTAGACCCTACGAAAAGAGCTGGAGACAAAGACAGAGTGCTGTAAGCATTCATCGTGGCTGTCATTGCACTTTCAGCACTACATTTCAACAGAATTAGCACATTATGGAAACAGATACACAGACTTGCACACTGGATACAGTTCTTAGTGTAGTGCAGAGAGAAAACATTGCTGTGTGTCTGCATTGCATATAGGGTCTCTATAGGCCATCTCGTGTGTAGATACACACAGAGAGACAATCACTTAGCTGAAAAATCCTCTGTGCATTAAAGTCTACCTGTCCTACAAGACCAAATGATGCTGTTTTAAATATAGCAATGAAACACACACACACACACGCACACACGTACACGCACACACACACACACATGAAAGTCACGGTGGTCCCAAAGGGGCTGCTTGCCAAACCTGCTGCCGTTAACAGTGAAAGAGAGAGATCTATATTCATGGCCCATTGGGATTAAAGAATCCAAGCCAGCCCAACGGTCCACATGGAAATGTGCTGGGTCCAGATTAAAGTTTTGCGCTGTAGACTTTGTGTGCGGTTCTGATAAGTAGTGTAGCCGCTCCCACACAGCCATTACCTCAGAAACAGCATCAATCCCCACAGCAGCAGCGGCGGTAGCAGGCCTTTATCTGATGCCGACCCAGAAACACACACACTCAGGCACAGGCACACACACACACACACACACACACACACACACACACACACACACACACACACACACACACACACACACACACACACACAGACGTGCGTACGCACAGCACACACACAATTACACACACAGACACATACACACACACACACACACACACACACACACACACGCACACACACACGCACACACACACACACACACACACACAGTCACCAGAGCTTGACATTAACTTTTTCGCTTGCCTGCCACTGTGGCTAGTGGTTTTCCCACGCCACTAACCATCCAGCTATTCTACTAGCCACACATTTTTTTTTCTTTATCATGACGCTGATCATCTACCCTCAGAAGATGAGGTGCAAAAGCAATAAGATGAGTGCATAGCTTTCTACATGGTAATAAGTCAAACAAATAGAAACTGAGTAACTGAGCTTTTTCTTGAACTATACATACAATTGATACACAAGGGGCAAAGTGCAGAATATAGGCTATTCTGATCATACCATAGAATAAGCTACCTGCCAAATTGGCTAGTGACACTGAAATTGTTACCTGCCATAGCCAAGTTTTACCAGCATTTGGCCGGTTGGCAGGTGCCAGTGTCAAGCCCTGATGTGCACACACACAGACAAGATGTGCACATGTACACACAAACACACATGCACACACAGTGTGAAAACAGACAGACACACACAGACACACACACAAACATACAAAAGACGCGCACATGTACGTACACATGCATACACAAACGCACACGCACACAGACAGACAGACAGACAGACAGACAGACACACACACACACACACACACACACACACACACACAATGCCGGGGTGGCCATTATAACTATCGGGAGATTTCCCGGCCCAAAATTCGGGTGTGGCCCGTTGGACCATGAGGAAATATTTTTAAATTTCTCACTTGGGTTATTGTAAATGCAATGGTCACTTGTAGTCTGCATAAATATTCACTATGACAGCGCAGCCACCGGCAGCACCACAGCAGATTATTAAGGTGCAACCATCTAGGCGCCAAAGAGTCCATGGGGAGGCGCGGCGAAATGCGCGAAGAAAGGTGCACTTGAAATCTGCGTGTAGCTTAATAATAGTCAAATTAAATGCATCCCTTT
This sequence comes from Engraulis encrasicolus, assembly GCF_034702125.1. NCBI lineage: Eukaryota > Metazoa > Chordata > Actinopteri > Clupeiformes > Engraulidae > Engraulis > Engraulis encrasicolus. The sequence goes on from NC_085863.1 coordinate 55,848,410, forward strand.
CTACTACCTCAACCACAACAGAAGTCGGCAATGAGGAGTCAGAAACGTATAGGAACAGGACAGTGTATGGGTTATAATTCAACTCATCTTTACTTTCTTAAAATAATATTTTAAGTTCGTGGCAATTGGCGTTATTTGGAAGCGACTTGAAATCCCAGACATGGCGCGAGCACTGGAGAACCGCAAACGAGCGATTAAAAGGGGAAAGAGAGCGAGCGAGAGAGAGAGCGACGGAATGATGAAGCAAAGCGCAGGTAGGATTAAAGAAAGCAAAGGTGAAGTGACAGCTCATGCCATTACTCCCTCCCAAGCATTGCATGGAATGCCTCGCGATAAACAATCTGAATGGTTTGTAATGAACCTTTTGAAAGCTTCAGTTAGTTTTCAAACGTCGGAGGGAATTTGGATGTCACTTGACGCAACTCACAATCAGCTCGACAAGTTTTGAATCCTAATGGCCACATATAGGCTAGTAGCATGACAGCAGTGCGCAGGTGAATAGGCTCAATAAGAAGTCCAGTAACACAAGTAATAGGGTGAGGATCAACGACAATCTTGGCATGCATGTTTGCAAATGAAATGTGAATAAAACGTTTGGTGATGTGACAGTTGCGACGAGAATGTGAGAGGGGGGATAAATTGATATGATATCTCAGCGGGCGTTACTAACTTCACGGCTCTGTGTGAGTCCAAGAATACGCTCAAGCAAGGCTACAAATGCAGGGTGACTTCTTGCTGCTATCGGTATTTTGTAGGCAACCCGACATCGAACAGCTTTGCGCATCAAAGGCGTGTCGTCATTGTTTTTTTTTTCTCCAAGTCAACAGTATTTGTCAACTGTTCTTGACAAGGAAGCAATGATTTGGATAGGCCTTCTGTAATTACTGTAAAAGTAGCATTCATTAAAATGGCCATATTATGGGTAGCCTATTTTAAAAGAAATACAATTTAATAAGAATGAAAAAACATGTATTGGGGATATCAATTGTTATTGAATCTGAAATTCATTTTGCATCCCTGAACAAGACTGATTTAAGTAAGGACAAGACAGCCTACATGTGGGCCTAACACCACGGGACTATTGCACATTAGTACCATGCATGTGGAGCATCAGACAAGCAGAACATGGAGCCTGACTCCACAGTAAACCACACTCACATCCACAGATACATGCAAGTTGTTGAGAACTTTTTGTGATGGCAAATGCAGTTTGATTGGTCAAATAACTCATGTTCAAATACAAATATAGCTTTTCTTTTTTTGTTGTCATAGCCTAGGCCTATTTGTTTCAATTTGAATTAGCCTACACTTTGTAAAGTTAAAGTTTTCTGTTAACTTGACAATATACTCTAGGCCCCTACTTTAACATGAGTCCAATAAAATGCATTGTGAGTGATTTTCCATATCAAAGTGGCCTAGATGTGAATTAAAATCCCGGCCTGATTACAGGGCCCACTCCGGGCCTGCACACACACACACACACACACACTCAGTGCTGCGACTCTGTGGCTGGAGGTGAGGCCATCAAACAGTTCCAGCGGCTCTTGGATCGCTGCTGCTTTCATTACGGGGACCAACTGTTTCACAATCTTTTATTGCCTTTCCCCCTCTGTCTCTACTCTCTTGTGTTTGCTGATTTGGACCAAAGGCTTGTTATTTGGATGTGTTGTGATTGCCTGTGTCTATGTGGGAGCCTTTTATTGTGGGTTTTTTTGTCTTCATTTTCTGTCTGCTGATTTCACTTGGTTGTGGCTCAGCTGTGGGATTATTTCACTGTGTGATTATTCGTTGTCTTGCGAGTGTGTGAGGCTCTGACCAAGTCTTTGTGCTTCTTCCTTCTTCCTCCTCTGCACACACACACTCACTCACTCACTGACTCACTCACTGACTCTCTCTCTCTCTCTCTCTCTCTCTCTCTCTCTCTCTCTCTCACACACGCACACTCACACACACACTCACACACACACACACACACTAAATGTTTCTTTGATAGAGAAGGTCATTAAGGAGTCATTAGCCAAGCACGCGTGCAGAGTCAAGGTCCCCTCTGATAAACACGGAGCTGCCCTGCCCATGAGCTCCCACATAACACACCACCGAGTCTGAGGCTGACAGGCAGATACTGTGAAAGTGGCTCCCCTTCACATCTCTCTCTCTCTCTCTCTCTCTCTCTCTCTCTCTCTCTCTCTCTCTCGAACTGTATGAAAGTGTCATGCCTTCACATCTTTCTTTCTCTCTCTATTCTCTTTCTCTCTCTCTCGCTCTGACTCTCTCTCACTCTTGCGTACTCACTCACTATCTCTCGCTCTCTCTCGCTCTCTCTGTCTCACTCACACACACACACATACACACCTGTGTGCACACACGTGCTGGACAAATGGACAAATTTAAGAATTCATTGATCAGTATTCACTGTCCTTATTTACAGCAAATGCTTTTTTATGTTGTTTTATGAAAAGTCATTGTGTTTCCATTTCAGCGTGGCAGACAGCTAAACCTGATCTTCTGAAATGTTAATCTTTTTTTTTTTTTTCAAGAGATTCAAGAAGTTTATTGTCATTGTCAATGAAGTCAACGAAATTGTGGGTGGAGCAACAACACTGCGTAGTTTGAAGTAGGCCTATAGAAGTAACCAAAAAGAAGTAGTCAAATAAAGTCTAAATTCATGAAGTATATCATGAAGTATAATAAATTAAAGTAAATAATAGTAATAATATGAGTATTAACAAATTAATCAAGTAAATCAAAAACAGTAAAATAAAAAAAATGTGATCCTCTCCCCACAATTCAAAGTTAATAACCCAGTGCTGTTGATATTTTTAAGGTGCACACACACACACACACACACACACACACACACACACACACACACACACACACACACACACACACACACACACACACACACACACACACACACACACACACACACACACGTATGCACACATGTATGAATACACAAAAATCAATAGGATGTTACAGTAGGCCTAAGTGCCATCCCTTAAAAGGAAAAAAACACAGAACACCAGTCCAGAGACCTATGTAAGAGCACTAGAATTAAGCAGTCTAATGGCTTCAGGGTACAGGCTATTAGAAAGTCTTGTAGTTCGTGCCTGTAATGACCTGTATCTTCTGCCTGAGGGAAGCAGTTGGAACAGGTGGTAAGCAGGGTGGTGACAGTCTTGCAAGATGTTTTGCACTCTTCGTAGACAGCGTGTGGTGTAGATTGTACCTATCTCTGGGAGAGGTGTCCCAGTGATTCTCTGTGCTGTTTTTACCACACGCTGGAGTGCCTGCTGGTCTGCTTTTGTGGAGCCAGAGTACCACACCAAAGACCCATACATCAGAACGCTGCTGATCGCACAGTTATAAAAGTTCACCAGCAGCGGTCTGGGGATGTGATAGCCTCTTAACTTCCTCAAGAAATAAAGTCTTTGCTGGGCCTTACCCACGACTGAGGTTATCTGTGTACCCCAGGACAGATCATCAGCTACAGTCAGCCCCAGGAATTTCAAGCTGTTGACCCTCTCCACCACCTCTGAGCCGATGGAGAGGGGTCTGTGAGGGGTCTTGTTCCTCCAAAAGTCTACAATAATTTCCTTGGTCTTTTTGGTGTTTAGGGCCAGGTTATTGTTGTCACACCATGATGCCAGATGTTGTACCTCCTTCCTGTAGTCCGTCTCATCGTTGTTTGTTATCAGTCCAAGAACGGTGGTGTCGTCAGCGAACTTGACGATGAGGTTGGAGGGGAAAGAGGCAGAGCAGTCATGGGTGAACAGGGTGTAGAGCAGAGGGCTTAGAACACATCCTTGGGGCGCGCCGGTGTTGATGGTAATAGTGGATGACATGTGATCACCTACTCTGACCCTCTGTGTGCGATCAGTCAGAAAATCCACAATCCAGTTGCACAAGGTGGTGTTTAGTCCCAGCTGGTGTAATCTCTTAATGGACGCAAGACAGACAGGGGGAGGGAATTTTTGGAAGGGTGCGCTGTAGCAGACATGAAATATATGATATTGTCTGACTGGGAAAGTTGATCACTCTCCCATCTCTCCCCTGCTATCGCTCTCTTTCTGTGGTTTTGGGTTTTAGAAATGACTGGCACTAATGGCTCTCTGTAGACTGTTCACTTAGCTTTATAGGGTGAATTTACCTCTTACAGTACAACAGCAGTAGCCCTTACTGTAATAGTTTTCATCAGACTATGGCTCTCTAGTGCTACCACAAGGAGTGGAGCAATCAAGACAGCAGATACTCAAGATGCCTCTGCCTACATGCAGGCACTCAGTCATACGGCTCTGCAGAAACTACTGCCACCAAGTGGCAAATTACTCACATTGCAATCACTTGAAATTCACTCCCTGGCTTAAGTCACTTGCTGTGAAAGAGAATACAGATGGATTAAAGAAAAAAAGAGTCCCTGGGGCGGGGAAAGTTATTTTATACCCCCAAACAGGGGGAGGGTTGTTAGATTATATACATACTTTATTTTTTCCTGATATGAGAGGGACAGGGTGGGAATGCCTGGCCCCTAAGGACCTGGGCGCGGTAAGCTAATCTACCCGTGATTTTCATTTTATTTTTACGTTTTATTCTTTTGGGGCTTTTTTGCCTTTATCTGGATAGGACAGTGATGATGGAGAGAGGAAACTAGTGCAAGAAAGAGATGGGGAAGGTTTGGGACATGAAGCAGGCCAAACTCGAACCATGGCTACGCAAGCCAATATGTGGGGAGCTTAGCGCGCCCTACCACAATGCTCCCAAGAGCAGTTGTTGTGACTCTTTCCATACCAACTGTAACTAACAAATCCACCCTTGTCTTCTTCTCTTGTCCTCTGCAGTGTTCATCATGGGCTCTGGTCTGCTGGTGTACCCGTTTGGCCTCAACTCCAACCTGGTCAAGTCCTTCTGTGGAGACGCGGACATCTACTATGCGGGCGAGTGCCAGATCGGCTGGGGCTACATGCTGGCCATCGTGGGGGTCATGCTCACCCTCTTCCTGCCCTTCTTCGCCAAGTACGCCCCCAAAGAGCAGCTGTCCCCCACCCCCCTGCCCACCCTTTTATAATACAATACGACCAACCGCCCCACCACTGCTCCTCCTGCCTACTGCTACTATGAAATAACAAGACACGGCCAGGCCAACTGACGGACTCTCCTCATCCTTAGCTGTTCGCTACAGCAGGCTGATGTCAAACTACATGAAGAGATCTCTCTGTGTGTATTTGTTTGTGCTTTTCCATACTGTCTTCCATCGTACATACATACATACATGCATACATACCTACCAGTACCTACCTACCTACCAACCTACATCTATACATAAATACATATGCATACATACATACATTCGTACAGTACATGCATACATCCATAGGCCTACATACATACATTGTTCATAATAAGCTATTTCTGACAGTGAAATCACGGGACAAGGATGCTTGTTTTTGACCATATTGCCCTTTGTTATGAAATAATCTGTGACCCCAACAAGGGTCTGCAAAAGCTGGGCCATGATGACTCTGATCGCTTTCATTTTCAAGTACACATCAGCCCTGATACTCAATTAATTAACACTGTCATGAGATGAACTGCCAAGTAACTGCTTGCTGGATATACCTAATTGCGCTTTCATTTGCAACTGAGAAAAGACAGTTTGTATGACTCTTTATATGAAAAAAGGGTGAAAAGACATTTGAGGGTGGAAAAAAAAAATTCCGGGGGCATTCCAACTAAACATGGAGTGTCCTTAAAACACACGTCTGCATGAGATCAACTTGAAGAGGAGAGCAATTTCTGTGCAGATCTTCAGGGACAACAACACTCAACTCACTACAAATAAACAGTAGTGGTGTTTACTGGATAGTGTGTGTCGTACAGCAATGGCACAGTCTGAAATACATGAAAAACACAGTGCCGATGAGTGGATGGTTTCCTATGGATGGTTTGGTACTGAGACTGTGCTGAAGATGTGAAAGGTCAAAGGTGAAGAACAATGGCGGATAAAATGCTGGAGTGTGGAGTGTGTATTGTATGGGTGGCTACTGTAAACTATGTATCAGAACAATGTGGTATCAAGAAGAGCAGCAAGTTGAGGTGTTCATGTATGTATTATGTGTAAAATCACAGTATCTGTCACCATCTGGTGGAGGCTTTTGAAATGGGAACAGCAATGTGCTAAGTAACTAATTTGGATTTAACAAAAGGTGATTAAGGATTTTATTTTATCATTTTGTGTCTCCTTAAATGTGTCTCCCCCAGTGTACAGCTATACCTATTTGCCCTGTGCTGACAGAACAGATGTCTCTTGAAACACTACTAAACCATGGAGTACACAAGGAAGAAAAGGCTTGTAATGCATTTAATATCTCATCTGCTCTTAGAATGCTGTTTTTGGTCATCATTTGGTCATCAGTGTTTCAGGCTGTTCTTTCATGTTACTCCTGTGGCCAGGATGGCTATAGATCAGACGGAGGGCAAATAAGAGAAGAACACCTGCATTGACAATAACAGCTGACTTGACTTGTAGTTAGAACACCAAGACACGTCTTAGAAACCCTTCTCTGACCAACTTGTGCCTTTTTAACCACAAACAAGACAAGAAACAATACTACTTTATCAGGTTGTGATTTGCTTCTACTGAAACTGTGATTTGTGAGTTTCTCCTGGTTTTCCCTCCTCCGTGTGCGTGTTTTTAAAGCTCAGTGTATTATGTTGTGTCTTGTTGAGCTAAATCTGAGGAAATTCTGTGGAAAATTACTCTCTGCAGAGAAGCTCTTCACACTAAAGATTACATTGGTAAGGAAGACCTTGGGGGCAGAGAGGAAGAGACGTAGCAGGAGTTCTACATTTGTTAAATTATATAACGGCAGGATGTAATTAATTTGCTTTAAGAGGTACATTTCAGTAGAATCATTACATAATAGGTAAGACCATGTTCTTAATTCTTAAGTTCCCGGCATGTTAATTTAAGACTTTAGAGAGATTGCATGGAAAAGCAATGGTTATCAATGCTGAGTTTGACACATTAAGGGAATGTGTTAAGCATGGCTAAACATGATGGCCTGATCTGGGTTACGATAGGTATGTTCTCTTCTCACTGTACTTGATTTAACTCCATTGTCAGAGAACATTGTGTGTGTCTGTTGGCTTTAAAGTGTGTTAGTATGCACATGGTTTTCTACGATTCCCTCCTCTATGTGTAAAAGTGTGCATCAAGTGGTGGTCATAATGAATTGTGGCCTTTAGAAACCCAAGATCCATAGAATTATTTAAAAAAAATAATAAGGATATAACTCACCGCAATATCAACTAGGAGTCCCACTACTAAAAACAAGATAAAACACTTTGCTAATTTCTGTCATGACCCGGGTCAAGGATCCATCCCTGTTATACTCCTTCTGTGGGGAAATATTGTTTGTCTCAGCACTGGTGAAGTGGATTTGTTTTGTAGAGTAGAGGGAAAGAAAACTTTCCATTGTGATGGTTTGGTTGTAAATATTATGTGCATTCACTGTTCATCCTAAGGTCCTTTTCGAAAGATATATTTTGCGATATTACCTCTTAAATGTGTTTGTTTTACCTTTGGACTAACCTGTTAACAACATTAGCTGTTCAGTGGAATTTCTTTGTAATAAAATGTTTTGTAATTGAAAAGAAACAATCCTTTTTTTCCATGTAGTATCACTGACTCTAAAAGTACCGTTTGACAGGAAATGCAGAAAATGAAATGATGAAGGTAACATTTAATGAAACACATTAATACAACACGTTTCCTTGAATCATCACAGGTAATATTATACAGTATTTACCAACAACGATTACATCTTTTTAAATTAATCTGAACATACATACATACATAAATAAATAAATAAATAGATAGATGAATAAATGTATGAATGACTGAATGAATGAACCATTGAATTACTACGTATCCTTTCCACAATGAATACTTTAACACAACAGAAACAGGCAAGAAGTTGTTACAACCAAATTTAATAATCATAATAATAATAATAATAATATTTCAATTTAATAATTAGTTGACAAACTGTCCAGTCAGTGTTCTGGCTGGTGCTGGTCATATTTCATTGAGAGACTGGACCACCTGTCGCATCTCTTCATCTGATGCCCTGATGGCCTCCTGGGAGTTCTTCTGCTCGTGGCGGGAGGCAAGGCGGACCGAGACGCAGGTGAAGACGTCGCCACGCTGGTCGTAGTTCCCCACGCAGCGGTGGACCAGGCCACGGAACAGCTTGGGGAGTTCCTGGTCCTGGTGACACACACAAGACCAGAGAACGTGTTGAGGAGAGAGCTACACTGAGGCACTGTGGAGTCTTCACATGAACACACAAACCCGAACACACACAGCTCTTAAAAAGCACACTGTACTAAACAATATAAGATATGCAATCAAATCAATAAAATGTTATTTACTGTATATCGCAGCACAATATCACAGCTATACTGTGTGGTCTATTGTTTATGGGAATAAAAAATGAACAGCAAAATACTGACACAGGGGCAGACAATGCCAAGAGGTTGCTAAATGTGTATCAGTATCCCTCAGCACTTCACACTGTCACCTAGGGTGAAAGTCAACCTAACTCCTCCCATCCTTTCCTCTGGACTAGGTACACTGTCCACTGCCATCCTCTGCAGAACAGCTTTTGAGGGGCTTTTCCCCTCTAAATATCCCAATTGCAAATGAGATAATGACCATTGTTTCTTGCTTTTGAAAATGTTTGATCATCAATGACGTTGAGCCTTGCATAATGAAGCCACAAGTAACAGGAAAGGATGGAAGAAACAAGTTTGGCTTATGCTCCTAGTGTTGAAAAACTCGAATCTAATCTGTGTGGAGGTGATGAACTCACATGCTCGTAGTAAACACATTGCACGACATCCCTTCCTGTCCGCAGGAGGAAATGCTTGGCACCAAACTTCCCATCAGTGACTGCAGAGTCCAGGGATGCTGAGGAGACACGACAGACCATTCAGTCCTATGCAAGAAATCTATCATTTGAAGAAATAGTTCTGTCAGCGCATAAAATGTCTGTGTGTGCTAACTAATGTTGAGCTCCTTAATGCACGCCGTACCTCCAGTGGCTCGCTGTAATAGTCTTTGAAAAGTTAACTAACATTGTGCTACAATACTATGACATAACACAGGGACTGTAGTACTACGAGTTGTCATTGCCACTCTGGCAACGCAGTGTCTTAACAGGTTAATAGAAAGGCCAGCTGATACATCGATGCCTAGACTTACCAAAAATCTCAAACAGCATAGGAGCTTTGTTCTTGAACTGGACCCAGTGTCTCATGCCCTCGATGACACACGTAAGGATCCGGAGAGACTTCTCACTTTCGGATTTTGTCTTTGGACTTTGCGGAACCTGTTTGTTATATAAAACATAACAGTAAAATGTTATCCATCATGAACAATTGCAGAGGAACATGGAAAAATAGTGTGAAAAGTACAAATTAGTGTCACAATAACAGACACTAATAAAAGACACTACCTCTTGTGGCTGGGTTGTCTGTGCGCCGTAGAAGTCTGTAGTGCTGTTATTTTGTGGCTGCCCCATCCGCGCTTGCTGTGGGGTGGACTGCATGACATAGGAGTTATTGTGATTATTTTTTGTCTGCCCCATACGCGGTGACACTTTGAACTGCCACTGTGCCTGCTGCTGTGACTGAGGCTTAGGTGCAGGAGGGGCAGGGACAGGGGCAGGGCAGTAACGGGGGCCACCAGATGGGCCCGAAGCACCCTGCATCGCCCCCGCGGGGCCTTGGGCCTGTTGTCTGCTGAACGACTGCTGCACTGTCAGCTGCTGGTGATTCATGGGCTTGAGTCTGGACTGCTGTTGGCCAGTGGCTGCACCCCTCCCTTGGCCAGGCTGCAGGCCTCGTCCTCGGCCGTATGAGGGGCCACTCTGGATCTGGCCCAGACCCTGGCTGTGGGGAGGATTGGGCGCTGGAGCCTCCTGCCTGCCTGGAGCTCTCTGCTGAGACCTGGGGAGGGGAGAGTTAAAGTAGAGTAGATTAGAGTAGAGTTAAAGTAGAGTCATGCGGGGAAGAGTTATTCATCCTAAAGGAGAACTGAAGTGTCCAGTGCACATAATAACACACATCACAAGACAGCTCAAACACATCCACATAAAAGCTGCATGACATTTGACACAGACATACTTTCAAATGGCCACTAGTGTGTGTGTGTGTGCATGCGTACTAGTCAGTGCTGATTCTGCTCCTCTAGCAAACTATTAACCACATATATGTAACACTTCAAACTGCTCATGCCAATATTTCACAACCAGTGAATGTGCCAACAAGTAAATAATTAGATTACATTTGCAGAGACATCTAAGTAACAGTAACAGTTTTTAGTGTACACAGTAGCCACTAAACAGTAAAGAGTTCTTTACCAGCTATCTTTATATAAAATATAGAGTAATAGTAGTGTAATAGTAGTTTGGTTGACAAGTAGGTTGATATCCTTGAGACATTTCTTGCACAAGTAGACAGCAAAGCAATAGTAAATGTGATTGATGATTACCATGTGTTGGCAGGTTTGTGAGGATGAGGCAGGGGGGCATAACCCCTGGCAACGGGTCCAGTGTGACGGACAGGTGGGTTGCTGGGCTGCGGAGGCTGCTGCTTCATTGGCCTGTTCCACTGACCTCCTTGTGCAGCCGCAGCTGAGGGCCTTGGTCCAGCGGGCCGTTGGTTCTGATTCTGAGCAGCATATGCTGCATTGCCTAGTGGGAGAACATTGGGTTGGGTTCAGAGTAGGCTCATAATTCACACATTTACGCCAGTGGAACGCTGTAATAGCTGTTGAAAAGACGTAACTAACACTACACTACTGTAGCATTTACACAGTGCCTTTAGTAATACATTATAACTTAGTCATTGCAATTCTGAAAACAGCGAATTCATAAACAGCCATGATTATTAATGTGAGGCATGGTATGACCAGTTTCTCTGTTGTGACTTTTGTTAGGCTGTACATACCCTACTGTACAGTCATCTGTAGTTGCCTTGTGCATAATAATATGGTGTACTTGTGTGAAAAACAGTCTACTACACCTGATGAAAATGAGGAATCTGCAAAGTCAATCTGATCATCAAAGTCAACCGCAGAGCAGAATTCATTTTCTACAGGAGTCGATGTAAGAGGAAGCCTGCTGCGTTTCCTTTGGTTAAATAAAGGCACTGAAAGGCAACCTGCAGAAAATATGGTGCAAAACAGTCAGTTTATTGGATCAACGATGTGTCACACACAGTGCTTAATTTGTCAAGTCGGAGGTCCCGGAGCGCTGAGGAGGAGTAGCTCCGGCGCGAAAAAAAGCGCAGTGGGGGGCGGGTGGTCGAAAACCCTGTGGATGGGGATGTATGCGCAATATCAAATACAAATATGGAGCGGTATAAATAGGCTACCTGCTACTTAGTGCTGGGAATATTCTGATTTCATTTGGGAAAATAGACAATGGACTATTCAGCATGCAGGCCAATGCCAAAAGGAAAGTTTGTTAGTTTGCTCTGGTAAACGCATCACGCATCCTTTCTCTGTAGACCTACGTGCAGAGAGCAAATTCGGAAACACACAGTTGCACCGAATAGGCTACCCTGCGCAGTTTCATACTCTCTGCATAACCATATAAAATTAATAGAACGCAAAGCCCAGATCACATTTGCTGGTCCCCTTTTCTAGTCGCCATTATAACTAATGTTGAAGTAAATTAAGACTGATATTTTTTGTTTAAAATCCCTCGATATCCCTCGACACTTTAGGCCTATAAAGTGCCCTCGATCCCCACTCATTCAGTTACATCTCCAGTCACTGAATAGACATGCAGTTACTAAAATGAAACCATGCACCTGAAAATATAAGTTCTGAAATGTATTTTTTTATGAAGCATAGCACCATTGTGCATTACACACAACGAGCAAACAAGAACTCAGACTCAAACAAGAATTTTAAAAGCCAACAACACGTGCGCTCATAGGCTATTCAGTCTTCAGTAGCCTATTCAGAACGCATTTGAACACGGAGTTCGTATCACAAAAATTCACGATATCACTGACAGACGTTGATAGGTTTGAGTCCGACAAGTCGTGCCACTTGTCTTAAACTTGCGCACTCTTTCCATTTTGGAGTGCGTCTTTGACAGCCAGACATGGAGCACGGGGTTACCGCGGGAGTGGAGAAATAGGCAGGAAATATCCACAACTTCGCTGTATAAATATAATTTGAACTGTGTAAAGCAATCGCAGATGCTTAAGCTTCTTGGATATTTTGTAAAGGTTAACTTGTCATTAACAAGGAAAGGTGCTTTCAATCCCCCTCAAGAATATGCGTTGTGTCTTGACTCTTCAAATTTCCACCTGACAACAGCAGATCTAGCCTGGGCGAATAGCCGACTGCGGGTGGAGTACAGAGGATGGCGTCGCGAGGCTAGCAGATCTAGTCTCCCACCTCAAAGAGCAGCGCAACATTTATCTGCAAGGTGTAGGTTAAACTTGGCTGATAACTTAAACTTTACAGTAGGCTATGCAGGCTAGACAGCGGGTTAACTAATCAGGCCCCTACTGTTGCGTTAATAATGTTTAAGATAAAGATGACTCAGCGTAGGATATCAGAAATAAACAAGACAGCGCAGATGGCGTTTAGTGTTTAATATGGCCACGATGCCACGTTAGATAGGCTATCTAAGCAATGCCTAGGCTATAATTTTATGAAACCTCAAATCGGACGTAATAGCCTTAGTTTGTACCCAGTATTTTTCAAACCTCTCATTAATTGTCCCCAGCACTTTTGAAATCAAACTGACGTGGTTATAAGTAGTCTATCTCGTTTCATGGGACAAATCAGAATTGAGATATCCCCAACATAGTCTATATTTAAACCAGACATTAACACGAAACAAACTTTAATTTATGTATTTATCTATTATCATTATGATTATTATGATTATTATTATTATCATTTAAATATCGTTTGTCTAGATCCAGCTGGGGGAGCGCACGTCAGAGCTCCCGGAGCGCGCCTCAGAGCTTCCGGAGCGCGCGATTTTCCTCGTTAGTAAGCTGCCTTGGAAGTCCGCGAAGACTCAACTCCTGTAAAGATGTCTGACGAAGGAAAACTTTTCGTTGGTGGGCTCAGCTACGACACCACTGAGCAGTCATTGGAGGAAGCCTTCTCCAAATATGGGACCATCTCAAAAGTTGATGTGATCAGGGATCGGGAGACAGACCGCTCAAGGGGTTTCGGCTTTGTCACTTTCGAGAATCCTGAAGATGCCAAGGACGCCATGTTTGCAATGAACGGAAAGTCTGTTGATGGCAGGATGATCAGGGTGGACGAGGCCGGCAAGTCTGGCGGCAGGTCCGGCGGAGGCTTCAGGAGAGGCGGCGGCGGATTCCGAGGAGGCTTCCGTGGCGGACGCGGCAGAGGCGAGGGAGGCGGAAGCTACGGAGGTGACAGGAGCTATGGCGGAGACAGAAGCTACGGTGGTGACAGAAGCTACGGCGGAGACAGAAGCTACGGAGGTGACAGGAGCTACGGCGGCAGCGACAGGAGCTACGGCGGTGGCGGCGGAGGCGGATACAGGAGCAGCGGCGGATACTCCTCTGGCGGTGGCGGATACAGGGGGAGCAGAAATTCAGAAGCAGAATGAAGGGAACATGAGGAAGTGGAGGCTATGAGGGCGGCTCCTACAGAGACAGCTATGACAGTTATGCTGCACACGAGTAAAAAAAACTTCCTGGTTTCAAGATCATCCCCCTGCGCTGGCTGTATTTAAAAAGATGTGCTCTTCGAAGATTTTTTTTTTTTTTTTTAAATGGTGTGTCCTCCTGGTTCCTGCATTCCATCGATCATACTACAGAAATGAATCCTTTTTTTGTGTGTGTTAATTGAGTTTTGTTTGTTTTTTCGAAAGGGATCTCCATCCTTAAAGGCAGTGCGAGATCCTGTTGGAGTATTGTTGTGAAACGTGAATGACCATGTAAAAGCTGTAAAGTTGAAAATGCTCTGCTCTGCTCCCATCATCACAGCCCAATAGCTTCTGGAAATCTAAATTCAGTCCTTCAACCACCATTCAGAATGTCTAGTTAGCAGCAGGGCCAGCAAATCATTTAAGTTTTTGTATTTTTCAACTGGATTTTTTTTATGTTGACCCTGCTATTTTTTGGAGGAAAAAAGAAATTGAAAATCCATGTCTTTGAGAGAAGCTGGACTAGCTGTGATGTGTTCTGTGCGACTTTCTTTCTGTATTGCATACCTTTACCTGTAGCAAGGCGGGTGTGCTCCTGAGGACTCGTATGTTTCCCCGCAAACCTCCTTGGTATGGCTAAAGAGTTTTGTGAACATTCAGTAAGCAAAGAGTGAACTTTCTCTGGGAAGACAATGCGACCTTTTTGGCGATGGCAAAAAAAAAAAACACCCCCTCGGGTGGTGACCCGAGGCTCTTTACTCTTTGAACATTGAATTTTTAAAAAGTATGCTCTTTGGTGGACTGAACTTAAAGAAAATTCTTAAAATGTCTCCAGTTGTGTTCGTTGAGGTGATCTGTCCTGTGTACCAACACCTCGTAAGAAACATTAATTTCTTTTTACAGTTTCTTTTGTAAAATTTTGGCTTCATGGAGCCTATTAAACAAGCCATTGGAAAAAAAAAAAAAAAAAAAAAAAAAAAAAAAAAAAGCTTCCGGAGCGCGCGTCAGAGCTTCCGGAGCTAGCTCCGCCTTGCTCCCCCTCAAAAAAAGCCCTGGTCACACCTGTCTGTTAAACATGTAGGCATGGTTAGCAAGTCACACACAAATTGACCAGGCCTATTTCTGCTACTGGAGTGTGGAGTCAAAGAGTGATGATACCTGCAGTTGGTCTTGGATATGTGTCAGTCCTTTTCATTGTAATGATAAAATCACCGGTAGCTCCAAAGACCTGTAAAGAAAAAGACAACTTAAGGCTGGCCCTTTAAAGGTGCACTCACTGTGTAGGATTGTGGCCAGAGTAGGTATTGCAACTATGTTACACATTGCAACTGTGCTACCTATTGCCAACTTTGATCTGTTCGTGAATATTCGTGAACAAACATTTACTAGTATGACCAAAGCACAGCAACTTTTGCGGCTGAAAAAGTACATTTCTTGACATCCAAAAGGCGAACAATGGCCCCTTTGCATGTATGAATCTGATCAATTTTCCCAGTCATAATTTGGTGGGGGTGATACGTATTTGTTAAAAAGGCAACATTAGTGAATGAGTGCAGCATTAATTCTGGAAATTAGCTAATGTACTAAAATATTAGCCTACACACACAGTGCACCTTCAAAAAAAAAAAGTAGGCTAATCTGATCATTTGATTAACTAATGTGCCACCCTGTAAAGCTACATTATCATTATTATTATTGCTTTTTTATTGTTGTTGTTGCTGTAGCTTGTTTGATTTTTTTTGTTTTGTTTGCTGAAGTAACACAATTATAGGCTACTGTACAAAGCCTTTGCAATTTTGTATCAAGCGGCAAGAAGACAGCTGAGGTAACATTGTGGCACAGCTGTGAAGCAACTCTGTTACAGCGAAAACAGGCAGGATAAATATTTGCTTCAGTAATGTAAAGTACATGCTTTGTTAATTTCTCGTCGTATATCGAACGGTGGCTTTACACGCCGGTAAGTATTGTTTTATTTTAAAGTAGACTACTATAGGTACAAGGATACTGTTTTGGCCATTGTATAGCCGGTTTGTTTGTTAGCCACAAAAGCACATATTGCACATGCTAAAGCTAACGTAGCACTCACCGTGTGTAACCTTCTACCGAGAATGTTGATGGTATCTGGATATTTTACTCACTCGTTTACGTTACAAATCCACAAAACAAATACAGTAGTAGTCTAAACAACAACAGAAACCGCGAACTTTCCGTCGAAAGAAATGGGTAGGAGAAGAGAACAGGACTTCTCTCCTAGCACACGCACGAGACAAGTGTGTCTACATCTCGCGCAAAATTGCGTTAGAGAAGTTTTACTCAATGATACAGTAGCAGGGGGTACGTGTACCACTAGGGGTACGCGAGCACACTGCAGGGGGTACATGACATTTTAACAAATACAGTAGGCCTAGACCTCCTTGGTTTTACTACAGTTTAAGAAACCAATAGTTTGTTAGCCTACTTACTTATTGATGTAAATCGGTTAATGGCGTGTATAACTACCTTAAACAACAGGCGAGTAAGTATGAAGGCTTCGTTTTAAGTGAAAGGATTTTATTTTAAACCTAGGCCTACCGATCTGATTTCACAGCACAAACAGGCTAACTACTGCGCCATGCCAACGAAAGTGGAACCTCTTCGGCCATGCCAAATATGTCAGTGCCACATCTGTGTCGGTGGCTACAGAAGCCTAGCTAGTGGAATCCAAGTTCAATCAACTTCAAAGCTGGTTCCAAAACAATGTTTAATCGCCTAACCAGTTGAGCAGTAGGTATAATTAACTCTCCACTTTTTTATTTCCTAGAGGCAACACTGTGCTGTTATTTTTTAAGTATGTTTTGAATGTTTTTGATCAATGAAATGAAACCCAAAAAAATGCAATGACATTGCTGATTAGAAAGCAATAGACACATAGGGTAACACCACAATAAACCCATTTCTGAGGTGTGCTCTCTTTTGATAAGCTTGCTTGAACTCCAGTCTCAACACAATCTTACAATATCTCTAGGCCTATATTTAAAATGTAAGGCATTAGGCCTACACTACTTTTGCAATCTGGCAATTCATTACAGTGTAAATCAAGCTCATGACTTCTTCACCTCCCATCCAGGAGGTGTTTTTGGCAGTATGCAGACTAAAAACTACCAGGTTCAGGAACAGCTTCTTTCTGACCAACCACGGTGAATACCACTAAAATCCAGGTCATTGTAATGCATTGTGACTTAAGTTATTTAGCATTGTAACTGAGTAAATATTACAGATTTTTGCCCTGCAATACCTTACACTACTGCATTACAGCAAAAAGTAATGTAATACAGTAATTAGAGGTCGACCGATACAGGTTTTTTAATGGCCGATGTGATAACGATTTCTTTTTCATCACCCTTGGCCGATACCCGATTTCCGATACCCGATATTTGGGGCCGACATGGGTTAAAAAAAAGGTCGACAAATATTCCAGGTCTCAAGTTAAAAATAAACATTCCTTTAACATTATCAAATTGAGGTAGAACTTGTAACATTTAAACACCCACTCTAACAATCAAGTAATGTCTAACAATCAAGTAATAAAAAAATGAAGTGTCTTGGTGCTTTTGAAAAAACCCTGAATGACATAAAATAATAAATACTGCATATCGGCCAAAACCACACGTGTATCGGCCGATACGTTACACTTAAAATATGCAAATATCGGCCCGATACCGATATAAATATCGGTCTATCCTTAAAGGGACACTGTGTGAGATTTTTAGTTGTTTATTTCCAGAATTCATGTTGCCCATTCACTAATGTTACCTTTTTCATGAATACTTACCACCACCATCAAATTCTAAGTATTCATTATGACTGGAAAAATGGCACTTTTCATACATGAAAAGGGGGATCTTATCCATGGTCCACCATTTTGAATTTCCAAAAATAGCCATTTTTAGCTGCAAAAATGACTCTACTTGGACCATACTAGAAAATATTTGTTTATTACTTAGTAAACTTTCATGAAAATATCAAATTTGGCAATAGGCAGCCCAGTTTCAATGAGCAGCATAGTTGCAGTACCTTTTTTGACCATTTCCTGCACAGTGTCCCTTTAACAGTAATTAATTACTTTTGTAATGCATTACTGCCCAACACTGATCAAGAGAGTATTGAGACCAAGACCAAAACCAGACCAAGACAAACCTGTTGAGACCAAGACTAAGACCAAGACAGGGCAAAACCAATGATCGCATCTGTGCCATCGGTCTGAACGCAGACGAAGCAATTTAATACAGACTGCCATCAGTCTAAAGACCATACACCTTAACCCATTCTTGATCCACCTGGGGAAAATGTGGCATACTTATTGTGAGTAGTGTGCTTACCTGGTATAAGGGCCCCTTAGGGCCTTCTGTAGCCCATGGAGGTGGAAGTGGTGGTGGGGGGGGGTTTCTCGGGAGACCTGGGATTGGAGCCCCCTTAGGGCCTTCTGTAGCCCATGGAGGTGGAAGTGGTGGTGGTGGAGGTGGAGGGGGTCTGGGGTCTCGGGAGACCTGGTATTGGAGGTGGTGGAGGTGGAGGAGGAAGTGGTGGTGGTGGAGGAGGAGGAGGTGGAGGTGGAGGAGGAAGTGGTGGAGGTGGTGGTGGGGTCTGGGGAGCAGCCCGCGCTCGGTGGTCGGAGCGCTGAAGGGGGCCTCACGTCCTGTACACCAGAGGGGAAAAAGCAGGAGGTGAGGGCAGTTAATAAGCGGAGTGGAGAAGTGTACAGCTAGTACTCTCCTGCTACCACAGCTGAGGCGCTAACCTAGCGGTCCCCAAAGTAGGGAGGGGTTGCGGAGAGAAGTGACTGTTTGCATAAAACAACAAATGTTAGGTGCAAAGGTAGTCCAAAAGGGGAGAAAACGTTTGACAACTGCTCTGCTAATCCTACATTGACATGGGGGTAACATGACAACATCTTCCTACTGAATTGTCATGATGTAGTAGGCTACGGTGTATAACGAATACTTTACCTGTGCTCATAGAAGAGGAGGTAGGCTGTGCTTTGGCGTTTACGTTCGATGTTTTTAACGGGTTTCACGCTATTGTCATCAAAGCACAGCCCATCGCTCCCCTCCTCTCCAACAGCGTCACAGACGTAGTGGCCTACAGAGAAATAAGACAAACTTTGAGTTTATGGTAAATGCTGCTAGTGTTTTACACAGAATTGTCATTAGTCAAGGTCGTGGGGACTCAGCCGGTATCAGAAAGGTTATGCTGTGCAGTTTTTATATTAAATATGATCTGAATTTTTTTGGTAAAGCTTTAAAGAAATTATATTCACAATACACAATAGGTCTTCCTTGGGCAAAGAGGGCGCCTTAACAATAAAGTCCAGGGGAAAACCCTGACTGCTGCCGTTTCGAAAGAGTAAACATATTTTTAATCTTTGATCATAGTGACAAATAGAAAAACTACAAGACAAGTACGATATAGATAAGTATGTCTCTGTTGACAGACAGATTACAGCCATTGATTTCTGCAAACTTGCTTACGCCAGTGAACCTCTAAAACAATTTGTGAAATGTTATTTCTAGGCCACATTATAAGGGCAACATTTAGTAGTAAAAGTGGTTTCAGCTTTACTGTGTTAACAACACTCACCCCTCTTCAGGCTGCTCCCCAGGTGTGACACCACACTGACAAGATGGTACGTGTGCTGTAGAAACACAAATTCAACATCTCATTGTTATTTTTCCTTTAACATGGTTTATTTATTGCCCGTTTTAAATCACTTCTACTCATTGTTTCGGATCATAGTATACAAGTATACATACATTTCTATTTTGATACTGTAGCCCTAGCTACTTTTTACGATGTGCGTACATATAAAGTGTGTTCACCATGGTGTGGCATCCAAACATAGCAAAAACATTAAAATCTCTATAGTATCTCTAACATATTCTATGTTTTACAGATGAAGGGATTGACTTTTGGGTTCTGTGTGTGTTTGTTGTCTGTTTTCTGTGTCCTTATCCACTATATCTCCTCACCACAGTGGGCGCCACTCTATCTCCTGAACTTTCCTGTCCTTCACTGTCCATGGCTGATGGGTGAGGAAGAAACATGAGATGTCTATGGTGAACTCAGTGCTGACATCATTAACACAATAAACATACAAACCTGCATCTACCTGTTTTTTTTTTTTTAAACGGTAGCCTATATGGCATGACTTCAGATAGACATTACATTTAAAGGGGCTGAAGTCTTAATTATGCTTGAATCACTATACATTGGATCATAGGCTACTCAGCTCCTCATACTTCATCAGGGAGAAATGTGTTCCTGCTTGTTTGCCGTGATGACGTGAGTATTGTGTTATTGCTTTCAGGTACCTGAGCTGATGGGAGGTGGGGACCAAGCCCTCTGAACGTCCTCGCCGCTGAGGAAGAAATAGTCATTAGTGAATTTTAACTGGTTCATCTTCTCTTAAAGCAATCATAGACCCGGTTATAGCCGGCAGGTCCATGATACAGATAATGCATGAACAGTATTTCACTTACTTGGCTGACGCTTTCATTTGTTCAAAGCGACGTACAACTATTATGTTTCAGGGTATTGGTTACAGTCCCTGGAGCAATGTGGGGTTAGGTGCCTTGCTCAAGGGCACTTCAGCCATGGATGGAGGTGTAGGGAGAGGTCAGGGGGGATTTGAACCGGCAACCCCTTGATTGAAAGACCAACTCTCTAACCACTAGGCCACGGCTGCCCCACCTATTATGTATTCTTTAGAGTAATAATGTATAGTACTGTATTAGAATAAATGTTGGACATGCTCTCATTGATGTCACTGTGTATACTTCACAGGTTTACTTTGGCATGAGCTGGCTCTTGGGTGGCCTATTGTACCTGCTAAGCCGTAGTTGGAGCGGGATGCTGATGTTATGGCTTGTTTTGCAGCCTTTGGCGTTGAACCTCTTCAGGTGAATGACGAGGATTCTGTATTGGCCAGGGGAAGACAACAGAGGTACATCGATATGAGAAGAGAGGTGATAGGTGAGGTGAT
Source organism: Engraulis encrasicolus (assembly GCF_034702125.1). Taxonomy (NCBI): domain Eukaryota; kingdom Metazoa; phylum Chordata; class Actinopteri; order Clupeiformes; family Engraulidae; genus Engraulis; species Engraulis encrasicolus. Next base: position 55,869,149 of record NC_085863.1, read on the forward strand.
GGACGAGCAAATTATGTAAACATTCACAGTGATATTTAAATGATACAGTCATTAGCAAAAACATCTACTGTATGTTGGTGTTGTGTGGTTGTGTGCATACTTTGGCATGGTGGTGAAGTGGGATTTGGCTGTTGCGTGCCTGCCCACACACAGCTGGCAGCCATATTCTACCCCAGTGGTCTATGAGAGAAAAACAAAATTAAAAAATGACAGTATTACAGAGTTAATACTGTAATGTATCTCTCAGTGTAATCTGGTATTGTATTTTGTATATATTGAGACCTGAAAGTAGCTGTCAAGGCTGTGCTCCACACCACCCTCCTCTGCTGGCAACGACAGGTGGTTGAACATCTCCTCCCTGTCCCGGCTGATTCCACAGCTTCAAGGTCACAAAAAACACATTTTTATTATTATTATTATTATTATTATTACTACTATTACTATCACTATTATTATCATGAACTTTTTTCTTACACTATATTCTCTTATACTGTTACAGTCTACTGGCCTATTCACTCTTTGCTGAAAACACTCAGCTACGTCATAACAACATTGCTTTCACAATGCAAATAGTAAAAACTTACCCGATTAAGATTTGTTCACGACCATTTTGGTGTCAATAAGGTTATAACAGAGGCTTTGCGCCAAGTGGTTAATACTTCATTCACCCCCCATTTTCTTTTTTCTTTTGCTACGTGGGGTGATGTTGTGGAAGTTCTTACGTGCTACATGTATAGACCGTGGTGATGTGGAACTCCAGATTTGCCACGGGACACCTATGGGCCAGCTGGGAGGCTCCCTCTTCCTTCATTTGAATTAGAAGGAAGAGGAAGAATTCATGGGCGTCCTGCAGTAGACATTACAGAAACATAAAGAGATGCCTTTAGAACAGTGTTTCCCAACCAGGGATACGTGTACCATTGGGGGTACGCGAGCACACTGCTGGGGGTACTTGGTAAAATGTAATTTGATCAAATGCATGGAACATAGTAACAGCATAATGTAAGTCACACTGGGATAGAGAAAGCAATATAGAACATGAGTTACGGCTAGGGGTTACAGAAGGGGTACTCATGGCACAAAGATAAGGCTTAGGGGGTACACGAGACAAAAAAAAGTTTGGGAAACACTGCTTTAGAAGATATGGGAAAACATGCATGACACTTATTTTTTCTAAACCAACCTTACAAACCATAGCCTGCCCCCCATGTACAGTTAGCTATGATAGTTTGCTTTAGACAAACTTGCCTCCTGTCATAAATGTTGCTGTTACCACAATGGCAATGACAAAGTCGTAATTACTAAAGGTAATGCATAATGTTGTAGTCGTGTAGTGCTATCACAGTAAAACTTTTTTTCCAATGACTATTACAGCGTTCCACTGGTGAAACAGTGAGCCTGCTGAAATGTTTGTGATTTCCCGGGACGTTGTGTGTCTTACCTGTTGACGGTTGCCAAGGAACTCCGGGCAGATTGCAGACATGCTGCTTCGGATGGCGGTCAGCAGCATGCCCTTGGTCTGCCCTTGGCCGCTGATCTGCCTCACCATCTGGAGCTCTCGAATGCTCCTACACATTCAAAGTCTTTGATTAGATTAGTGTGTCTTAATGTAATGAGGGGGGCGTTAGGAGCTCTATGGACTTAAAAACACAACTGCTACTTGATGGTGTTGGAAGGTGTACTTGTGAAATGTGTTATATCTCCTCTGAATGTGTGTGAGGAGGTGATTCGTCTCACCCAAGGAGGTCTACATAAGGTCTCACCTGAGAATGGGAGGAGAGCTACTGTCACAGGGAATTTGTTCCGGGCAGGGAAAGCTGAGGACATCATTGGTGAATGGCCTTGTCGCCAGAAGAGCCTGGATGGTGGCATTCATGAAACAAGTATTTCCCAGGTTGGGGAAACTGGAGAAAACACAGGAGTAGGAATCAGGAATTGACAGTATACCTTAAAAATCACTCTAGTCTTCAAGTCAAGCTGACCTATTTTCTGAAAGTGCTATGGTGTGGATGCAGGGATACTGTGTAAGACATGTATTTAAATAATGTGTTGTGATGTATTACTTACTTGTGACATATTACTGTACACTTAGCTATCACTTTTATCCAAAGTAACTTACAGCTACTTACAGCCCCTGGAGCAATGTCGGGTAAGGTGTCTTGCTCAAGAGCCATTACCTACTGGTTACGGAATCGAACCTGCAGCCCTCTGTTATCTAAACTAATATCCTAATTCATTATTAGGCCATAGCTGGCTCCAGGTGTAGTAACCAGTAAAGTAAAGTAATCCAAGTAAAAGGGGAATAAATCACCACACACTGGTCTTCTTTGCTGGTAGTTTATTAGGTGAACCTAATGAAGCAAGACGGACAGCGAAACACATTGTTACCCTAATAAAGTACCAGCAAAGAAGACCAGTGTGCAGTGATTTATCCTCCTTTTACCTAGATAAACAGGTCATTTGGAATGTGTGGCACATGATTATTACAAATGGCTAGGTTGCCCATCACAGCTAACGAGGCCATTGTTCAGGCCAAGCTTACCCCAGATCCCTTGCCACGACCAGAGGCAACCCTGACCCTGACGACTCCGTAGGAGCAGTAGAGGAAGAGTCAGAGGGATAGGAAGAGCCTGAGGAAAGAGATGAAGAGGTTGAGTTACACCAGAGGCGCATCTTGCCACCAGGAAAGGCAGGCAGCCACTTGGGACCCCCAAGCCCCTAGATAGTGAACAACAGCCCACACTTTACCACAGTTGTTCAAATTTTCATTCTTTTTGCATTTTTGCTTGGGGCCCCATATGATCCTAGAATCGCCTCTGAGTTACACTTACAGACCCTGACCATGAGGATAGGTCTATTAACCCTTTGAGGAGTACCATCACATAATGTGATTGTGTTTAGAGTTTTGGGTTCTCATATGATGTCACAAACCATCTACGGGATTTTTAAACACAGAGTTCTATAGGAGCTGTAGAATGTTCGGGGAAAATTCTAGAACTAGGGGAAATCCTTCCTCCTCAAAGGATGAAATTAGTCACAAAAGTTGTCCCTAGGACAGGAGAATTGTATGGACTCAAACACTGCTCGTGCATTTAAAGCACATTCCCTTTGAACTGACTACTACAAGGACGACAAAACATATTGGATAAATAAACTCACACCCTATATCAGTGATGGGCAACTTAGAATAATTAGTTTAGGCCTACAGTCCATTCCCACATATTCCAAATGACTTAGTTTGACCTTTCCTGTTCAACCAGGTGATTTGCCTGTTTAAATGATTGCCTGGCTGAGAATTGAACAGGCGATACAAGGTCATTTGGAATAATGTGGCACTGGATTCATTTGTACCTAATGAAACCAAGTTGCCCGTCATAAAATGGTTCTCTTAGATGTACAACGGCCTACTAACAAATCTAAGACTATAGACTAAGTACTTTTCCTGTGTGTGTGTGTGTGTGTGTGTGTGTGTTTCTTTGTAACCTCCAGAGCTGGTGTACAAATGTGAGTATGTAGCCTCTGTATGTATGTGTAGTATGAATAGTTGTCATGTTTTTCTTATGTGGAGGTTGCTGATATGCCAATTCCACCCCTCAACACCATGAGCTCTTTTGCTACCTTGTGTGTGTGTGTGTGTGTGTGTGTGTGTGTGTGTGTGTGTGTGTGTCTTAATTTCCCTCTGGATTACTAAATTATACTCTACTCTACCCTCTGTATGTGTATTTGAAAACACTGTCAACTGAATAGTTGTGATATTGTGCAATATAAATACATTTTGATTGATTGATTACGATTGATCACTGCCCTACAGTATGCAACATGAGGCTAAAGACTCACCAAGACCTGGAGGCAGCTGGGATGGAGGCGGGGAGGGAATGGGGGCGACGATGTCGATGGTGATGTTGGGGCAGGAGTGAGAGAGGGTGGTGGGTGGAGGAGGAGAGAGGGAGGGGAGGGTGGATGGGGGAGGAAAGACGGGCCAGGAGGAGCTCCGCCGGATGGACAGGGGAGGTGTGGAGGACAATCGAGGTGGTGTCCGCGATGCAGGGGTGTAAAAATCATCCTCGTCATCCTTCTCCTTGGGGAGGAGAGAGTTTGGAAAATCATTTCATTTCTTTTTGTAATGGAAACATTACCATCTGAATTGATTGTATTACACACACACACACACACACACACACAAACCATAGCCTACTATACTATGTAGGCCTATGTTATGTTGGTTACAGTGTAATAGTAGGCTAAATAATATAATTAATGAAATATATAAAATTGAACTTGAATCTTCTGACTAGTTATGAGACATATGGGCTATGCCTGCCTACATAGGCTTAAAAATCTTACCTGCTTTCTGAAACATTTACTGCAGCATTTACCCATTATTGATCAAACGTGTACTCGCACTTGTATCTTCTATGAAATTAAGTATTCAATGCATAGCCTAGATGTGATTTTCGTGTTTTACTGTACATTCTTTTACAGTCGTCGTTTATTGTTTATTGCGTAATAGTAGGCTATAGTCTGACGACACTAACCTGTGACATCGCCGCTCCAGCTGCGGTCAAAGTTCCTTCCAAAAAAAAAAAAATCTCTGCTGCGGTCTCATGCTTGCACAACGTTTCTCAAAGTTGCAATGCATTGAATTCTACTGGAACGAAGTGGATGGGGATAGGGTTCTCTGTTTGTAAATACTAGAAACCAAACATTGTGGGCCCATACCATAGAGTAGCCTATACCTTCATAACTTAATAGGCTATTTGCAGCTTTTTTACTACTGCAGTAGCCAATTGCAGAATAGGCTAAATTCTGAAAATACGGTGCAGACACAAAAGTAGCCTACCTCTGACTTTTTTCAAAGGGGGAGGCCTTTTGATTGCCTAATGTAGAATTTAAAAATCTACTTTTGAATATAGACAGACATTCACTAACACGAGCGACACATCTGTAGAAATACCGTAAGTGATAGCCTATTGAATTCCGGTCGTTGGATGTTATATGAACAACTAACATAACAGTCATGGGGGACTGCCATCAAAATAATGACTAGCCTACAAGGCCAATAGACAGCTTTGAGCCATCAGAGCGAGCCATGTGTATGGGGCGCCACCTATAGACCAAACATGAACAACACAACACCCAACACAATTATAGGCTACAACAAAATTGTTTTCTTTACTTTCACTGCTCCTTCTATCCTTCTGATCATCAAGATTGAATAAAAAGGTATATCTAATGGCAGTTGGAAGTAGGCTACTGTAAGCTACTCTGCCTTTTGACTCATATGGGCCAAAAAATAATGAGCCGGGCAAAATTCCTTAACTTTATGTTGTTATATTACAAACCCCAACTCCGATGAAGTTGGGACGTTTGGTAAACAGTGAATAAAATCAAAATGCTATCATTTTCAAAACATTCAATCTATTCATTAGATGGAGAATAGTGAAAAGACAACATATTAAGTGTTAAAACCGAGAAAAAATATTCTTTTGGGGGACATATGTACTCATTTCTAATTTGATAAATCCAACACATCTCAAAAGAGTTGGGACGGGGATCAGTGAAATTTAGTAAACATCCAAATAAGATAAAACAACAAAGAAGAACATTTCAAAATGAATTGTACTGACGGACAATATAGGTGTCCAGGTATAAGATCATCACAGAGAGGCTGAGTCACTCAGAATTAAAGATGCAAAGGGAATAATTACCATAGTTATTACATACATTTTTGAATTCCCTTTGATTTACCACAATTGAGTGTATATAAGACATATTTTTGTTACTAAAATCACTGTATAGGTTCATGACATCATGAAATATATATTGGCTGTAGTCTCACTCTAATTCCTGGAGTGCTAGAGCTATTGAAAATTGACCATATTAAGAATGCTTAATGCGTGCAAATGATACAGGGGTGTAACATTCTCCTAAGCACCTGAGCTCACTTGAAATAGACCCAGAAGACATGGGAAACTGTCCTTTGCTTACAGAAGTCAGCAGAAGTTGTAGAAGTCCGTTCTTTTTGACAATAATAGAGCATTGCACATCCTGTGCTACAGTGAAAATGGACCATCCAACTTGTGTTAGTGCTAAGTTCAAAAGTCAGCCTCCATGATGGCATGCGGGTGCAGTAGTGCATTGGTTAAGATGTTCTCACTCATCTGTAGAGTTAAATACAGTGCTGAATGGTATAAATGGGTTTTAAACAGCATGAAAAGCCACTCATGCACTATATTTTGAAGGGAGATCTTCGATTACTGCCACATAGTAAGGTCAAATTGCATTCTCTACTATGTTTTAACAGTTTGGCTCCATCATAAGGACCAGCAGGTGATAAAATGGTGGGTTTTTGGTCAAGACCTGTCACACTGTAAGCACTACAGAAAGGAAAACATTGCAAAACATGACAAGGAATACACCCACCATTTAAGCTGGTGAAATCATGTCCAAGATAGGAATTAACACTGTTTTTTTTATATAAAATCATCTCATCGGTTAATGTATTTAACTGTTAAGTGTTGTCTTTTGTTTTGTTTTTAGTTTTCCTCGACATTTGCTGCCATTTATTGTCCCCGTCCCAACTCTTTTGAGACGTGTTGGATTTATCAAATTAGAAATGAGTACATATGTCCCCTAAAACAATATTTTTTCTCGGTTTTAACACTTATATGTTGTCTTTTCACTATTCTCCATCTAATGAATAGATTGAATGTTTTGAAAATGATAGCATTTTGATTTTATTCACTGTTTACCAAACGTCCCAACTTCATCGGAGTTGGGGTTTGTATGTTATGTTGTTGATGTTGTCTTTTGCCGTTTGTGAGGTGCACATACAATTTCAGCAGTAGGCCTAGTCGAGTTGTAAAACCAAAGCAGGTTGGATGGTCAGAGATGGATTTGATTATTGGGAGTTCGGAAAGTTCGAAAAAAAAAAAAAATGACAATGTAGGTTAAAAGTGCAGTTTTAACACAATATATGAAGAAGGGATTCCTGTGTTAGAGTGGGATGATTTTAGACCATTTTCATTGTAGGGGGGGTGGCATCCCCATACAACTCGAGTCCTGAATTTCAGTGTGTGCAGTGAGCACTATGCTGTGGAGTGCTCAAAATGGCAATGGGAGTTTCCCAGTGGACTTTCACTTTCAATGCAGATTATAAAATCAAATAAAAAAAATTAAGTTATCATATTGATCTCTTTGAGATTTATTGAAGGGCATTTTTCACACCCAGTCCTGGACCAAAAAGTGAACCAACAACAAAAGGACTCAGTTCTTTTTTTTTTCATATTGTGAGTGTATTGCTCTTTCTCTCTCTCTCTCTCTCTCTCTCTCTCTCTCTCTCTCTCTCTCTCTCTGTCTCTGTCTCTCTCTCTCTCACACACACACACACACACACACGCGCGCGCGCACGGACGCGCACGCACACGCACACTGGACAAATGAACAGTTAAGAATTCATTGATCAGTAGGTCCTTGCTCCGTATCTCACTCATTTCGTGAAGTATTCACGAAAAAAATAAATACATTTTCATGGTGCATTCACGTTATTGCCCGCCTTTCGTAAAATCTTCACGAAAATAATAGATTAATTTTCACGCTGCCTATTCACTTGAATTGCCCGACTGTTGCCTAGCGACCCACTAGTTTGATGCCCTTTCGGTAGCCTACCGTCACATGGTAATCAAACATTTCAAACAAGCAATTTAGGGTTAGGTTTAGGGTCAAGGTTAGGGTTAAGGTTAGGGTTAAGGTTAGGGTTAGGTTTAGGGTTAAGTAGGGTTAAGGTTAGGGTTAGGTTTTGGTTTAGGTTTAGGGGACATAAGGCGTAAGTACTGAAAGGGCGTCGAATTAGTGAGTCCCGAGTGTATCAGCAGTGTTCTGTCAGCACCCCCTCCCCGCCCCTGCAGACGTTTGGATAACCATAGCAGCAGTGGGGCAATTCAAGTGAATAGGCAGCGTGAAAATTAATCTATTATTTTAGTGAAGACTTTACGAAAGGCGGGCAATAACGTGAATGCACCACGAAAATTACTCTATTATTTTCGTGAAGACTTTACGAAAGGCGTGAGATAGGGCTCCTTATTTACAGTAAATGCCTTTATGTGTTGTTTCATGAAAATTCATTGTGTGTCCATTTCACAGTGGCAAACCTGATCTTCTGAAATGTTCCTCTCTTACTGTAATGGACGCAAGACAGCGATCTCTCTTTCTGTGGTTTTGGGTTTTAGAAATGTAGACTGTTCACTTAGCTTTATAGGGTGAATTTACCTCTTACAGCACAAGAGCAGTAGCCCTTAATAGTTTTCATCAGACTAGTGCTACCACAAGGAGTGGAGCATTCAAGACAGCAGATAGGCCTACTCAAGATGCCTCCGCCTACACCAGGGGTGGGAAACGTTCATGATAAGGAGGGCCACATTTTCTTTTTCATCATGACCATCGGAGGGCCAGATGACCACCGATCTGACTGCAGCTTGCAGATTCGAGGTGCAGTTGGTTGCTCAGTGACTGCAGAAAAAGTTAAGAAGGAATAGGCCAACAGTGTAATTTTAACATATTGACTCAGTAGTGGTTTAAATTAAAAAAAGTCTGTTCATTATTATTTATAAGTATGGTTTATCTATGGGCCGCACTTAGTAAGGAGGCGGGCCGCATGTGGCCCCCGGGCCTCCAGTTGCCCATCCCTGGCCTACACTCAGTCATACGGCTCTGCAGAAACTATTCTGCCACCAAGTGGCAAGTTACTCACATTGCAATCACTTGAAATTCACTCCCCGATTTAAGTCGCTTGCTGGGGGGGTGGGGGGTGGAGAGTTATTTTATATCCCCAAACAGGGGGGAGGGTTGTTAGATGACATAATCTATTTTTCCTGACACGAGAGGGATGGGGTGGGAATGATCAGTAAGAACCTATGGCCCTTTAGGACCAGGACACGGTAAGCCTGGTCATTAATCTACCCGTGATTGTTTTTGTTTTGGGCGTTTTTTACCTTTATTTGGATGGGACAATGAAGATGGCGAGAGGAATCTAGTGCAAGAGAGAGATGGGGTTAGAGTAGGATTGGGACATGACGTAGGCTAGACTCAAACCTGGGTCCCCATGGCTACGCAAGCCAATATGTGGGGAGCTTAGCGCGCCCTACCACAATGCTCCCAAGAGCAGTTGTTGTGACTCTTTCCACTGCAACTGTGGCTAACAAATCCACCCTTGTCTTCTTCTCTTCTCCTCTGCAGTGTTCATCATGGGCTCTGGTCTGCTGGTGTACCCGTTTGGCCTCAACTCCAACCTGGTCAAGTCCTTCTGTGGAAGGACCCTATTGGACTAAACCAGGGGTGGGCAACCTTTTTCACTCGAAGGGCCACTTGAAATTCATCCGAGGGGCATGAAAATCCTCAGAGGGCCGTAACACAAACCAGGATTTCCCTCGGCACTTAAGGCCTATTTTGAAGGCAGCCACCTTTAAAATAGAACCCACCTTCTCTAGGTCCCCTGAATATAATGTAATTGTATTGAAAATGTAATTTCTAAGATTCCTTTACAAAATATTTCATAATTCATGTGAAGCTGCATAACATTCAAATTATATCGGGAGCCAGATGAAACGGATTCAAGGGCCGTAAGACCGAGACATAGGTTCCCCATCCCCACCCCTGGACTAAATTGTAGCCAAGTGTCTCCCCAAAACGCTAGAGGGCAATGTTGAACATTCAATGGCCACATCAGCGGTGTTTCGCAAGCAGTGAACTACGGGTGGCGAGGGACACCAAAACAGAAGGTCAGCTGTAAGTTAGGTAACGTGTGGAAGTGTTTTAATGTCAAGAACTCCAGCACTTGAAAATGAACAATGATACCAACGAGGTGATGATACTCGCACGCGTGTTCTACCGGTGATATTGTTGTTTCAGACCAAGGTAAGGGATTGCTGTCTTGTCTTTTGTTCACGCAGACACTAGTACTAGCCCTGGTGCTCAGATGAACACGTCCTGCATAGTCTTTACATGCACAGCAGAAATTAGCGGAAAACACCTGTGTATGTAAACTGCAGTGGGGAATGAATGGATTCACTGTTTGAGGGCTGCGTGACGTCTGTTCTAATACTTGCCACTGACCAATGCACCTGAATGAACTACTCCACTGTTTTTGCGATGATGTGTCAATGCACTTGTGACATTTATTTTGTGTGTGTCTGCTATCTGTCAATTACAGAAACACATCCACGTACACCAGGACTAGACATCTGATGATCAAACCAACCTTAGACATTGCATAAGTCTCATTCAGCCAGAGGACCATGGCCCGCCACAGCAAGCTGCAGAAGCAAATTCTGTCGCTGTACAGAGAGTTCATGCGCGCTGGACGCGAGAAGCCAGGCTTCATCCCTCGGATTCGAGACGAGTTCAGAGAAAACTCCCGCATCAAGAAGACGGATGTGATGCACATAGAATACCTGTACCGACGCGCTCAGAGACAGCTTGAGCAGCTGAAAGATGTGAACACTAAACAACTAGGATCCTTTTCAAGGGAGAATAAAAAGGGAGAAGGGGACAGCTGATGTAGAACTCAATGTGACATCCCCCTTGCTAGTCTTACCATCATGTGGCCTTCCCAGCCATATAACGCTCCAGACAATGTATTTTTTGTACATTGACTGGAGCTTTACGGATGTCAAGGCCAGGGTATCTCTTGTAGAGTTCTACTGTTGCTAAGATTTGGTGTGGACATTCACATCGTTGCTGACTGCCTCATATCATTGGAGACCATACACAAGGGATGTAGCCTACTTCAATGTACCATGTGTCTTTTTTTGTTAAATCCTGCATAGAAAATGTATAGCAGGATTTAAACTGACCATTAACCTGGGGACCGTTATCTCTGGAGAAGTCTACTGATCAATGCCATGTGTTTTAAAGTGTAGGAAAATAAACTGTGCACTTGGGCACCAGATCACTGATGATTTGTGTCTTATTACACCCTGATCCAGAATGAGTTGTGGAGGGGTGTAAAGGATGAGGGCCCAACCAGAGCCATGGAAGTAATAGTAAGACTAATCCCATTGACCTCTGTGTTTCATTTTTAAACAAAGATGGCAGCTCATGGGGCCTTTGACACACACATCGTCATAGTTCCAGTTCAAAAAGTTGTCGTGCTAGTCTGATAGCGGGGAAACTATTGTTTTATCCACAGAGGCGGGGCATCAGTGAAATGTGAGGCCACAAGCACAGGTCAAGGATGGAGGAGGCAGGGGTCGTGTGGCTTTGGAATTAAGTGAAGTGAATAGTGAAGTGCATAGACTACTGTATTTGTCTACTGTGAATAATAATAATAATCTCATTACAATGTGCTGCTGGAATACTATTGCCAACAAGCTATGTCTGTGCGTACATTATTTCTTATGGTCACAGACAAGTTGTCCAGTGACATTTGGCCCTTCCATCAATATTATGATGCCAAAATAATTGACCCGCTCCTTCTCTTAAGTAGAAGTAGTGCTGGGCAGAAAACCATTTACTTGCTGGAGAGGTGTAGACTCATCTTAAAACAATTGTGTCTAGTCAATATGCATGTATATTTAACAGTCTGCCTGCCTTTGCATTACACCCCAAAAGTTGCACACCCTCAATGTCAGTGCACTCCCACTAATTGATCTGATTAAGATTAGACTGGAGTCATATGTCAGGGCCAGCAAACCCCGATACCACTGACTGTGCGCAGAAAAAACCTCATGCAACGTACCCACTCCTTGGGGGAAAAAACCCCATTCAAACAAGCAAAAAAACAACAACAAAAACCACCTATAATTATTAGAGACAACATGTGTGGAACGATATGTGTTGTTGGGTGTTAATTTCTTCACGCAGAGACTATTAAGAAGAAAGAAAGAAAGCCCATTGGGAAACTACAACTCCCATTGTCATTGTGACACAGCACTCCACAGCACACTGCACACAACGAAATTGCATTTTATGCCTCACCCGTGCAAGGGGGCAGCCCTCAGTGGCGCCCCATGGGGAGCAGTGCGGTGGGACGGTACCATGCTCAGGGTACCTCAGTCATGGAGGAGGATGGGGGAGAGCACTGGTTGATTACTCCCCCCACCAACCTGGCGGGTCGGGAGTTGAACCGGCAACCTCTGGGATGCAAGTCTGACGCCCTAACCGCTCACCCATGACTGCCCTAAATGCCCTATTATGAGCTTGTTATCAAAATGGTAATGGTGAATCCTAATATCCTCTGCTGCTGTCATAGTAGCAATGTTGCTGTCCTGTAGTTTAGCTAGTGGAGATTGTCCTATGATATGTCGGATTTCCAACCAGAATGCATTGAAATGGCAAAGTGCGCATGTGCGCTGCCCAGCAAAAGCAACACTGTGCCATCACGAACACGGCCATTGGTTCTGAACGCTGAGAACTTGTTCCACATGCTGCAGGACCAGGGCTGGACTGTGATCAAAAAATGGCCGGGGCATTTTTGGGTATATATAGGGGCCCCAAACACATTCACACACTCCTTATGTACATGCTAGATCTTGACTGTTTAAATCGAGATACGGTTCCCCACCCCTGGTCTATATTTACAATGGAACAATGGGTCTCTTCCTATAATTTATGGGCCAATCTAAACAACAACAACAGTATCGCCCCCAACTGTCGACCCACTGGGAAAATGCCTTGTATGTCAGAGGGCCAGTCTAGCCCTGTGCAGGGCCCTTACCTACTGCAGGTGCAGATGATTATTTCTTCTTTTGTGTCTCACAGAGCCCACTCAGCCATAATGAACACCAAAATATAGCCTGCATAGAGATTTAAGGATGTAAAACTCATTTCACCACCTTCACTGCCAGTTCATAACATAAAATATTTCGCCTACATCTCCCCTCGGCATGAGAAGGGAGGAGCCCTCTCCTTCACACTCTCTATACAAGAAAAACATCTGGAACAAGCCCGAAAACATAAAGACCAGAAGACAAAAAAATCACATTAATTAAAAATGAATGGGAAAGGGTTTAACTGTTTCCCTCAATGTTGAAATGATTAAAATAGCCAAGATGAACAAAAAGCACCAAAGACATGCTTCGCTCAGTTGCCAGCAGGGGGCAGAATGTCAGACCACCGGTTTGTTCAATAGTAGAAGAAGACATCCAACACAAACAGGATGTAGCAACCCCATGTGAGTAGGCTGCCGGATGTGAGTGCCCGGATATCCGCCCGAGTATTTCCGGATATCCGCCCGAGTATTTACGTCTATTTTACCTCAGCTACTCGATTTCGGTCGTGTATTTACGACAGTTTAACCTCAGCTACTTGATTTCGGTCCGATTTGAGTCTGACTGAAGATGGAAGGGACATAGGTGCCGTGCGTAAAGAGCCCACAGCACATCGCCGTTTCGGCGACACCAGAGAGTTCCCCACAGCACATCGCCGTTTCGGCGACACCAGAGAGTTCCTTGATATCCCAATCAAAAGAATAGGCCCGGTGACCAATAACATAAAAATAATAAAAAAAATAATAAAATGAAATTATAACTTAAACCCGAATTGATTTGGGTGTGAAAATTAAACTGTCTCAACCGGGCACCCAAAGGGAATCCATCAAAAGATAACGGCGTTACTTTCTCGTCGGCATTATTTTGTTTTTATTATCCAGGAGGACTGAGCTGAAAACTGCAGCAGTCACCTTGCACAGTTCTAGCTGCTCTGAAGCACGTATCCTGCCCATTCGCAATGTTAAATAAAAGGTTTTGCACAAGACTATAGCCTACAATAGATGCACTGTCACAGACAGAATAGCCCGTTTCGGAAGGCATTAAAGTCACGAGTTTACCCAGTCTAAATGTAGTTTAGTTTCTGGAAGTTTCTGAGTTTTACATTAGTGAAACATAACATCAGGATATCCTACAAGTTAAAAGAATATCTGGGCATAGCCTTCTCTCTGAGTTAGAAAACAGCAGCTATGCCGCATATTGTGTAGGCTACCCAGACAGCACGAAGCATCTTGCCGACGTTGGCTATTGGGCGGCGACATCGGCAAAACGTCGAGGCCTTTTTTGCCTTATAATCGTCATGCCAATTAGGTTGGTTTTAGATCGGCAAAATAGCGGCAGAAAAGACGGTTTCCTGCCATGGTTTGCCGATGGTTTGCCAACTTAACCCCGACATCGGCAGTACGACGCTTTGCCGATCAATTCCCTGCAGTTCCCTTCCGATGGTTTGCCAATGGTTTGCCAACATAACCCCAACCATCGGCAACGCGACGTTTTACCGAGCAATTTCCTAATGTTTCCTCCCGATGCTTTGCCAACTTAACACCGACCATCATCTGACAATGTCCCAAACACAGTTTGCCGATGGTTTGCCAACCTAACCCCGACCATCGGCAACGCGACGCTTTGCAGATCATTTGAAGACCCCAAAACCAAAAGCCAGCGCCTGCTTGCTTGCAACCTGAGCAGCGCGAGCTCTGTTTGAAATTATTTCAGTTGTCAAGGGAACGAACATTTTCCGTTTACTTTACTGGACGTCGCAGCAGTAGTATTAGCCACCGCAATCGTTTTTAGTTAGGCATTACCATTATTTCTGTTGAAATGTAGGTTTCAGCATTACAAGTCAGGCTTGATTAAACATTAAATTAGGTTGCTGAAATAAATCTCTTCACCTGTCATGCTGTCTCGAATGACCTCCTCATCGAGTTTCTAATCGATATCCGACCTCACTTTTTCTTACCGTTAGCAAGTTAGCTAACGTGTCAAACGTACCCAGCAACCAGGTGAGTTTTTGTTTGGTTTTATAAGTTATAGTTTGAGATGTCACATTGTATGTAGGTCGTGTGTAGTCTAACAGCGTTTTCTATTGTAATACAAATGTAGGCATACTGCTCCCGTAATCAAGTTTCCTGCTGGAGTCGGGCTGTTGATTCTTGTCTAGCCCATGATGACTGGTTGAAAGGACATTACAAAATAGGCTACGGTATGTAACACAACGATTTTCTTTGATGAACTTGCAATGCACAGGAAACACACACCACGTGAAGTGAGATAAAATAATATTGCATCACATTCATAGCCCTTACTATAAGTAAGTTAAAGAACTCCTGAGTTCATAGCCTTCACTGCAATGTGTTGCTCTCGTTTTCACAGTCAATTCACCACAAGTCAAAATCAGATCAACAGACAGGGACATCGGACTTCTCTTGGGAATATGCCAGATATGCCATAACAAGAAAAAATGGTAAGTCTATCACTACATAAGATCCATAACAAAATACTATTAGTTAAATCTTAAATGTGACCTGGTGGTAGGCCTATTATTGCTTGAATGCTTATGTTGCACACTTAATGAATAAGGTCCTCAAGTAGAGTTTCGCTGAGTTCGTTGTTTATTTACATTTTCCTCAGCATAACTGTACAGCTGACACCGCTGCCTTCTGTATCATAACAAAGCCTGTCACTTCCACGTTTCGTTCTTCTTATGTGACCGAAGTCACTGGCTACTGCACCAGAGAGAGTCTCTGCACTCATTGCTGGTCCTATGATGCCATCTATTGGCGAAAACGTGCAACAGCATAATTAAACTACCGGTAAAAGACAACTTCTGACTGGACAACAAAAAGACAGGGAATGAGAATAAGGGAATAAGAAAAAGACAAAAATGGGGGGTCCACTACACTTGCATACAAACTGTTTGTGATGCTGTCACTCATTTTCTAGTCTATATCTTGGACTGAAAAAGGATTACATTATTATGTTTTCAGGTGTTTTGCCCCTGCGGTTGTGAAGAGGATGCTGTGGAGGTGGCAGCATGAACGTGTCACACAGACATTGGCTAAACTACTCGGTAGGTACAGCGAAATAAAAGAAACCACCCCCTCAACCCTGTTTATGCTGCACTGTACCTATTATAACCAGTTTTTATATAGATCATTATTTGAAATACTATGAGAGCCTTTCTGTTAGGATACTGTACAGCAGGGATGGGCAACTGGAGGCTCGGGCGCCACATGCAGCCCAACTTCTCAATTTAAAAAAAAAAAAGAAAAAGTACAGTTTTTAACCCCCTATAAATCAATAGTGTAAGCATTCCGGTATAAATAAACAAAAAGTGAAGTATCCTTTTGTAAATTCTCTCAAGTGCGTGGTGATGTGGTTGTGGTAATTAAAAATGTTGGCCCACCTTACAATGAAAGTTGCCCACCCCTGCTGTACAGCCTACATCACTTGTACATGTCCTTACCAAATAGGACACTAGCTAGCTAAATGTAACTAATATGGTATTGTGAAAGTTATATGCCTAAATGTAAACCATAATATTAAATTGTGATGGACAGAAATCAACTAAACCAACATATTACATTGTGAATGTAGTTGCGCAGTGATGCTGAGACCGACTTATTCCTGTCTTTATTTGCCAGGCTTCTACACTTGCCCTCAGAGTTCACATATGGTTAAGTGCACAGGTGGCCAGCCAGGTTCAGACTGATACTGGTAACAAGAGGAAAACATGCTGATTGGTAAGTGAGATCCCTACTAAAAAATCCACACAGCACAACAAGTAAGCCTAGTTTGTGGTATCAAATGTAAAATGTAAGTTTCATCAAAAAGTTGTAGAACACATCTGAATAAATTGCAGGCCATCAAAGTAGTGAATGGGCAGGGAAAACACAACCAGTAGGCTTATGAATTACTTTGACTCAGCACAGCACAGCAGATGTGATGCTACCATTCCTTGGGAATATGACACAGAGGTCTGCTATTCCATTGTAAATATTGACTGGAAATGTTCATGTTTCAACTGTTTAAAAACATTGGACTCAGGGGAAAAAATCTCTAGGTGTATATAAGTGAAAGCCCACCTTTGCCATTGTGACACAGCACACAAGTATACACACAACGAAATTGCATTTTATGCCTCACCTGTGCAAGGGTGCAGCCTACATTGGCATCCCAAGGGAGCAGTATGTTGCAGTGTGGCAGGAAGGTACCATGCTTGGGGTACCTCAGTCATGGAGGATGGAGGAGAGAGCACTGGTTAATTACTCCCTCCACATACCTGGCGGGCTGGGAGATGAACCAGCAACCTTTGGGTTGTTCAGCCCTGGGCTACAGGACACCCTAACCGCTTACCAATGACTGCCCCACTTATCCATGACTATATAAAAAAATACCACAGAGTAGCGAGTACACTTTTAAATTAAAAGGGTCAATATACAGGGTGTATGCAGGGTTTTAAAAAGTATTAAAAGGTGATAAATTAAAAAGTATAGTTATTATTTGGTGGTGCAAAAACAACACGCGAAACCATGCCGCATATTGTGCCATTATTATTAGTGATGCCGAAACAACAAAGCCAGATTGGTGACTATCTTGCCTAGTCCATTTAGACATAGCCTACTCATTTTATTGTGCCATGTACATTTCAAAGTGTCAGTGGAGAATTAAACTGGGCGCTGAATACTGAATATTGGAGCCATTCTCCCTCCGTGTCTAGATACAGTCAGAGGCGCGCGCGCACGCTCTTATTTCTGTATGAAAATATCCTAAAACGGTCACAACATTCAGAGGACTTTCGTGGTGGAGGATACTTGCGGCGGGGGCCGAGACCGAGTTGTTACGGGACACTCTTAATATTATTGAAGGGACAGACCATGCTCGATACTTTACCCGGTCTAAATGTAGCACTCGAAAAGTTATGCCGCATATTGTGCAGATTAGGCTATTTGGTGATGCCAACCACACGTGCACGTTGGAGACTACAGCCTATAATTTAGACATAGCCTATTCATTTGATTGTGCTACGTAAACTTAAAAGTGTCACTGCAAAATCAAACGGGACGCTGAAATATTGGAGCCAGTAACTTCGTGTCCGGTGGATATTGTGCAGATGTGTGTGCGCGCGCGCACAACTAATTTCTCTCCCATCTCTTTGCTCATCAAGCCTCCGATCACAACATCAGAGGACCTTCGTGGTGGACGATACTTGCGGCGGGGGCCGAGACCGAGTTGTTACGGGACACTCTTAATATTATTGAAGGGACAGACCATGCTCTATACTTTACCCGGTCTAAATGTAGCCCTCGAAAAGTTATGCCGCATATTGTGCAGATTAGGCGCGCGCGCACAACTAATTTCTCTCCCATCTCTTTGCTCATCAAGCCTCCGATCACGGGCACTCGGGATAACTGTTTACGCGAGCTGTTTAAATAATGTGATGCACGGTCTTCATGACATGGCATTTGGCCACCCTAAATTCAACATGACTGCATTTAAACATCCATGATGGAATGGTCACTCTTAATGTGCAAGTAGCCTAGGCCTATTGGATATGAAAAAAAGATCTTAAAACGGCCACAACACCAGAGGACCCGTGGTGGTGTGGTGGATATTTGCGGCGGGGGCCGAGGCGAGTTGGTACGGTAGGCTACAATCATATTATAGAAGGGACAGTCAGGCGACACAGCGCGACTCACATAGGGTAGCTGTGGTGCCGCAAAGCATTCCTGATGGTGGAAATGAATGCAAATGCACGCAGATACTCGGGCGGATATCCGGGCACTCACATCCGGCAGCCTACTTACATTGGGTTGCTACACAGGAAATTGCAATGTTTGCTAGCTGCTAGCTGCTGGGTGGTCTGTGTCTGATCTGACTGTATTTTCTACGAAGTTCTAGTTTATTACATTTTAGTTCTCAGTTCCCATCATACGTGAATATACAATGGCAACTCCGGGAAGCACTGGGGGTCAGATGTCCAACGCCGAGTTAATTCAGCAAGTAAGTAACACTGCAAAACAGCTATTGATGGATGATCCTGCTTGCCAGCAATGTCAACCAGTATAATTTAATCTTTACAAACAGAAACAAGTTGAACATTGCTATTTCACATGCATCTCCGTAACTGTTTATATATCAGAAATTTCCGGCCAGCGTTTGTAATGTCCAAGTAGTGTAAAAGCATCCCCGCCCTGTCAAATGTGCTTCAGTTACGCATATAGTCGTTGATTTACGGTTAGTGGTTCAGATTGAATGTACGGTCAGCTACTTAAAATGACCACAAGGTGGAGATGGAACTACCTGAGAGACTGAGGCGACTGCTCATTGTTGGCTCTACAGACAGTGCTGAGAGGGGGTCAACATGAAGTTATGAAGTTGTTCACTGATTTGTGTTTCTCTTTCTGGTTATGTGTTCCTGACTACTTGGGATTTAAGATGGACTGTAAACTTATTTCAAACTATTTTAGAAGCATGTGATTTGTATGGAATATGTTTTACTCTGATGCATGCTTTGTATTGAGAATTAATTGCAATATATATGTTTTTTTTTTTTAAAGGTAGACGCTGACTAGGTTAATGACCCCAAAAAATAAATAAATAAATAAATAAAAAGCTTGCTGGCCGTTTAGGACCACTCTCTTTCAATTGACTGCAGCTCATTGAACTGACCCTGACCGTTTATGCTACCTGCCCTGTCTGCAGTCAATGACCTAGCATTGTCGTATCCGAGGCATTGTCGCATCAGAATAAAGCAACATTTCTCTTTTAAACGCTGGAATTGGCCTACCTTTTATTTCCTGTGTATTCTCTGAGCAGCTTGCATTGCTGAACTGGTTGAAGTCTGACAGCCCTCAGAGTAAGGAGATCCTGACGGCCATCACACAGGTGCAGGTGGCCCGGGAGATGTTCAGCAGGCTGACTGGAGGAGACCAGGTGGAGGCCTACAAAGTGAGCTGTGATTTTTCTGTTATATGGGTCATTCCATAATAGAGTAACATTTCAGGGGTTTTGGGCATTTTTCTAATGACAGATGTTTCCAATGGTATACTACACACCATTGAGTGTCCAAAATAACAAATGGCAGAGCTTCATCTTACAGTAAATAGCTTAAAAAATATTTTAATGAAACATTAGCTGTGGATTGCACCACCCTGACGTCTGCTGCGAAAAATAATGTCAAAGACCCACTAATGTTTTTATGTTGTCATGTCTTCACCCACAGAAAGAGTGCATCCTGCAAATAGCCGATTTTGTCAAGAAGAATCCCAACGCCTCTCAAAACCAACTGAACGCCGAGGTGGAGAAGCAGGTCATCATATTTGCCGCTCGAGTGCAAGCCCTGGACTCCAGGTCCATCATATAAGTCCTTAGCAGCATTGGACTCCATTCTATACGTCCTTACTATACAGCATTGGACTATGGGACCATTCTGTAAACTCTTATGCATAGGAATGGGAACAATTTTTGTCTTTTTTTCACCCTTTTTAATATGTTGTAATTTATGTGTTAAGTTATGTGTATTGATATAATCTGAATGACATTCAATATTATTTTGTTTTTTTATTGTCCAGTAACAATTTTTTTGTCAACCCACACATATCCATACATATGAGACATGTATGAAGGGGAAATGTATAACACTGCCTTCGTGCAGATTTTTTGTTACATTTTAATTACACTTAATGCTGCTTTTGTATATCTATATTAGCAAGGGAGAAAGGGAACACTTATTAAATGTGTATGTGTTAAGTCTTCAAATAAAGGAAGAACTTTCTACTGTTAAGATTTGAAAGGTGCCAAGTGTTTCACCATCAGGCGTATTAGAAAAAGTTGCACACGAAAACGTAAAATGAAACGACCCTGCTACCACCTGTCCTCTCCAAAGATAAAAACCTACTCTGCCTTAAAGCTGTTAAATATTATCTATTGTGAGACTGTTGTAAGATGTTATTTGTGTTGAATTAAACATGGAATTGATTGACTGCTCGGAAGTCTTGCTGATGAAGAGGTGATTTTTTTTTTTTTTTTTTGACTGAACACAGGGAAAGACAAAGGCTGAGTGGGTGGAAAGCGGAGGTGTGGCGGGGGGGCTCTCTCTGGTCAATATGCAGATTAAGGGACCGAGCACCTGTGAGGGGATCTTATTATAATGCAGATTCACAGCCAGCATCCCCTTGATGACTTGAAAGAGACGGAGCACCGCAGCCACTGCTGATGAGCACTTGTCTGTCTTACTGATTTTTTAAAAAGTACTTCTTGCCACAGAGTTAAAAATGGATTGTGGGTGTGCGTCTGTGTGTGCATGCAATGTGTAGGGCTGGACTGGTATTCTGGTATATAGGGCATTTTCACAGTGGGCCGACAGTCCCAAAGACAGTTTTTGTTTGTTATTTTATTTTATTTTTCTCAGGGACTGGCCGACAGTTTAGCGCAGGGGTGTCATTTCCGTTCATGGGCCACTTACAGTGAACCATAACCATAGTTACGAAATACCGGTATTGCACATTTC
This sequence comes from Engraulis encrasicolus, assembly GCF_034702125.1. Lineage (NCBI taxonomy): Eukaryota > Metazoa > Chordata > Actinopteri > Clupeiformes > Engraulidae > Engraulis > Engraulis encrasicolus. Next base: position 55,890,422 of record NC_085863.1, read on the forward strand.
TGCTTCATATCGGAATTACATTGCGAGTTAACCACCTCAAAGTAGAATGGATATACAACAGCAGGAGCATTTACTGTAAATGACAAGACACAAAAAGACAAACTCATTCTCAATTGGGCTATTCTAAAAAATCTCCTGCAGCACCAGTGTAATGTGTTACAATCTTACTTATTTTTTGATATTCTTAGTTTTTATTTCTCCACAAGTCTGGGGACATATTAAACCATCTGGCGGGCTGCATCCAGCCCCCGGCCCTATGTTTGACATCACTGGTTTAGTGGGAGCGGTCCATTGGTCCATCCTTAATGTAGGCAGTGGACTGAGTCAAGCTGGGTATTGTGTGAAAACGGAATGCTAATTTGTTTGAAGGGCCAGTTTTAGCCAAAAAATACTTGGGTGATTTTTTTTTTTACTTCAGTCCAGCCCTGGTCGTGCGTGCGTGCGTGTGCGCGCGTGTGCTTCCACAAATATATTTTCAAAAGTGGGGGTTAGAAGAAGCCCCCTGTCTGGAGGGCCCAGTCTGCTTTGATGAGGCCAATGTTAGCGGGGGACGCACCTGGCGTCTCTTCTCCTCTGCCGCTGACTACCAGCTGCCTTAATGGTGCCGGGAGAGAGGAGCGAGATGGTCCGTACTGTAGACGAGTGGGGGCTGGTGATGAAAGTCAAATCGAGCTGGGTCAGATGGAACAAAGGCACACCTCGTCTGTTTCATCCATGCGGTACACACAATACATACCCACCCACACGTGTCTCCCACAAGTGACTAGATGGGCAAGCCTGACTTCATGGGGAAGGGTTGCCAGATGTGACTGATTTTCAGCCCCAATACTGCCCACTCTTGGAACCCTGTATGGGGGCGTAAGGGGACACACAACCCTCAGGTGTGTGTGTCTGAGCTCAGAAGTGTGTGCATCACAGAGGTATGAGTAAAATAATAAGAGAAGCAAAAGCATAATACACACACATGATAATAACAAAACAAATCCAACATATTGTATCAGTTATTATTTAACACCCATCTGCGTAGAGACATTCCCTTAACTGTCAAAAAATAAATGAATAATGTTGCTTGTATAATTAACTGTCTATTAATAAAGTTACAAAAAAGATGGAAAATAGAAATATATTGATAATAAAATAAATGAATAATCATTTAAGAAAATCTGAGGTAGGAAAGTGTCTGAACATGCATTTGGGAATTTGTGTGTCTTGGTGAGGATCTATTATGGCTGCCCGTGTCCCTAGTGATGGAGCAGATTTTACTATGAGCCACAGCACTGCACAGGCCTCTGATTACAGGTCTCAAGAGCCCCATGGCTGCATTTCCAAAATTTTGAATAATTGCAGCAATCAGTCATGCAATCTATTTTGCACCTACACAAGCTCTTCCCCTCTCTCTCTGACACACACACGCACACACAAACACACACTCACAGGCACTGGAACACACACAGAGACACACACACACACACACGCTAGTCTCTTGTCTACTCATCTTTTCACCCCTCCCTCTACTCTCTCTCTCTGTCTTTCTCTTCTGATTTGTCAGTTTCTCTCTCTCTCTCATTCCTCATACCGAGTTTCTCTTGGTTAAAAAAAAACACGTCTGGAGAGTGATGACTCCCTCATCTCTTTTGAGTCCCTGACGCATTGATGTCATAACACGCGTTGACAGTGTCTGAAGCGGGTGCTGTTGTTGCTGCCCTCTGGATGCATCACCTTTAATGGATACGAATACACTGCCAGTTATTAATCCAGGCAGCGGATAGCTGTCAATTACAGGTAAGTTCTGACCATTTCACTTTTAATGCAGAAGATCAATTATATGCAACTATCTGTTTTAGATGACAGATGAAAGAAGTTGTGACTGGAACATTTCTTATCTTTTATTTTTATATTGTTATTTGCATGTATGCAGCTTGTGTGAAAGAATTATGTCTTAAATTATGACAACAATTATGATTAAAACTGCTTTCTGGTTTATTGTATTCATGATTTATTTCTGCTTTATTTTTCGAATTATATAAATTATTATAGGCTTACATTTTACCAGATTTAAACTTTGTTGAAGGTCTTGGCGTTATAGACTACATTACAAGAGTATTATTTTTGCTGCTGTATATGGTGGTTCATTTTTTAAATATATACATACCGTATTTTAATTTCAAATATTAAAATTCAATATTCTTGTGAGGTATAAAACTTTGAACTGGAAAAAAACATAGACTTTAGGCTATATATAATAATACATATTGCACACCATCAAAGACTAGATTCATGACTTGGAATGAGCTGGCGAGAGAGACTGACATTTTACAATGTATCGCAGGTACTGACTGCTATATGAGGTCCTGTTGTCAGTAATATTTTTTTCATTACTACAGAAGAATAGCAAATTGTGATTTTGAGCCTTTTAAAGTATTTTTTAGATGGGCCTTCACAATAAGGAAAGGGTGAAGCTAGGCGACCATAACTGTTCCTTTAGACCTTTGAACAACGTCATGGATTTTCAACCTAGGATTGGTCTTAAATTAACTCCCTGTCAACAGCATGTTATTCACCCTGAGCTTGTATGTCCATCATTCTACTCTTTTTTTTATTATTTATTTATTATTATTATTATTATTATTATTTTATTTATTTATTTTTATGGACTTTTTTGGGTCTTTATTGCAGATAGAGACAGTTGTGTCTCAAATGGCACACTTGTGTTAATTCACTGATGTTTGCATACAGGGACAGATAACTGCACCGGCCTACTGGGCCCAGAACGAGGGCCCCAACGGTCAAGGGGGCACTGAAGATCTAGCATCTATATTCAAATGTTCATATTCTATGTCTCAAATCACACACTTGTGTCAGTGCACTGACAGTCAGTGCACAGTGCACACAGTGCACTGAGGTCTTTAGTGCATAGTGTCGTGGAAAAATTGGAGCACTATGCACTGTGCCCTCGCTGGAAGTGAAGGCTGGGCATGGCATTAGCTCGCCAAAATATCAGTTGGCTACTGTTTACAATGCACAGCGTCTGGTGCTTGTATTTCCATTTCCTTCACCCCAAAGGACAACAATCACACATACAATACTTTGGTTTGCATGAAAAGGTTGTTGTCCCATCAACATTACTTACAGAATTAGGAGACTGTTGACCTAACTCTTCTACTGAACTGGATGCCACATTTCCTCCGTGCCATTGTCAACATGGCCGCCGTTTAGTGCGTGCAGTGTCCATCATTCAAGCACTGCATGTTTCTGCTATTGTTAGCGAATCATCCTGGCACTTTCAGTGCACTGGCTCAACTGAAAATTTCAGTGTGAGCGCCCTAGGCACTGAAAAACAGTGCCCGAAGTGCACAAGTGCGGCATTTGAGACAGAGCCCATGGGGTTGGGCTGGAAAATGACCCTGGGCTGGGCGTATTCGAACTTGGGTCTCAATGGGCAACCTGACTGTTTATGGTATTTTGCATTGGCGTGATGTGTCACACTTTTTAGATTCATTTTTTCAATGAATCCTTTACAACCAAATTAAGAAGTCAATACTTAGTAGATCTTCATACATAAGCTTAAATCATTTGTGTTCAACTTCATGTTGTGAATGTAAAAAATTCTGTGTACATTTTGGTGTCTGTTGTTGCATTGCCATTGTCTCCAAGGCACGTTTCGCTCTAATCTGCGTTTTCTTCCCATCAGAGCGGCAAGATGATGGACATTTGTCGCTGAGAGGTGTTGCTGGTCTGTCCATGGTGCGGAAGCGACGGCTCACCGGCGCCACCTGTTGTTTCCCCCTGGACATGAACGAGGACAACGCCCGCTTTGGCCTGCTGGCGGCGCTCATCCTGGTCTACCTGCTGTGCGGCGCCGCCGTCTTCTCCGCGCTGGAGCGGCCGTCCGAGCTGCGCGCTCGCCACCGCTGGCAGGAGCGGCTGGAGAACTTCACGCAGCAGCATGACATCAGCCTGGAGGCCCTGCGCGGCCTGCTGCGCCAGTACGAGGAGGCCAACGTGGCGGGCATTCGCGTGGACGCCCTCAGGCCGCGCTGGGACTTCGCCGGGGCTTTTTACTTCGTCGGCACGGTGGTCTCCACTATTGGTGAGTTAAAAAAAGCAGGCCCGTCACGACCGGGTAGGCATACTAGCAGACCCGGCTGCAGAAATGCCCCCGGCAATGCCCCCCAATGCTCCCCCGTGGCACCGGCCCTGCATACTAGGCAGTTGCCTACTATAGGTTCACAGCCGAAATGGGCCCCCGATAAGGACTAGTGATGATGTACAGCTTTTATTATATTAAAATAATTAAATTTTCTGACCCAGGTTTTCCTTTGCTCAGGGCCCCTAAATAGCTGGAAACAGCCCTGAACCGTCACAACTGGTTAGAGGCAACTGTCTTGGTTGGAACCGAATCTGAAACGTTATAACAGCAACGACTTTGTTAGCCATGTACCCATGTGGAGCGAAAGTTTAATCAAAATTAAAGGAATAACTACATAGACAGATATTATATGGAAAAGATAAAGTATAATGTATTAGACATACATCGTAATCAGTCATAACTCTATTTGTTTCTATAAGTTTCCGTTCAAATGTCCTCCATCCTCCTCCCACAGGTTTCGGCATGACCACCCCGGCCACCATCGCTGGCAAGATCTTCCTGATCTTCTACGGCCTGATCGGCTGCGCGGCCACCATCTTGTTCTTCAACCTCTTCCTGGAGCGCATCATCACCATGCTGGCCTACGTCATGCGCTGGTGCCACGAGCGCCAGTTGCGCCGCTCTGGCGTGGGTCCCGGGGCCAACAATGGCAGCGGTGACGCCGAGGACACACAGTAAAACACACCAGTGTTATTGTAACTCTCCATGACTTGACATTAACTCACAATGGCCCTACCGTGGCCTTAACGGTAGGGCACTAGGTTACTACGCCGGCGACCTGGGTCCGTTTCCGGCCTGGGTCATTTGCCAATCCTTCCCCGTCTCTCTCTCTCCACACTCGTTTCCTGTCCCTCTGTCACTGTCCTATCATAAATAAAGCACAAAAGCCAAAAAAGTCTTTGAAAAACCCACAATAACAATTAACCATAGATTCTGAGAGTATGGATTCTAAGCGTTACAATGATGCCTCACGTGTGGGAATCTGGTGAAAATTATTATTGTTATTTGAACTGCTAAAGGGTTGAAATGAACTCAATTTCAGAAAGCGTTTGGTCCCACTCAAAAATATTGTGTTCATTGTACTTTTTGGACAGTATAGATAACATTTGCAAAGTTAACTCTACTCAATATCTTATAATATTAACAATGGGAGTGAAAAAGATATTTAACACTGGTGACACCTGATGCAGAGGGGGTAATCATCCTCAAATTACGCTAGCCATCTGCAAATTTTACACTGACTTTTGACTCCACTGTTAGAGTAACGTGACTCTCCGCCGTGTTGTAAATATTCTATCTGGAGTTATACCGGTTTACTCTGAAATTTTGACACCCCATTTTTTTTATTTTACTGTGCAGCCAAAGTCAGCAACAGGAGGACAGCCTGGAGGGCTGGAAGCCGTCGGTCTACTACGTGATGCTGATCCTGGGCGCCGCCGCCCTGCTGATCGCCTGCAGCGCCTCGGCCCTCTACTCCGCCATGGAGGACTGGGACTACTTTGACGCCCTCTACTTCTGCTTTGTGGCCTTCAGCACCATCGGCTTCGGCGACCTGGTGAGCAGCCAGCGCGCCGAGGGCTACCGGGCGCAGGAGGCCTACCGCCTGGGCAACTGCCTCTTCATCCTGATGGGCGTCTGCTGCATCTACTCGCTCTTCAACGTCCTCTCCATCGTCATCAAGCAGACACTCAACTGGATCCTGGCCAAGCTGGAGTGCCAGCGCTGCTGCGCGGCGTGCCCGTGTCTGCACCGGGGTGCCCACCACCACCACCACCCCCACCACCATCACCACCACTACGGGCGCAGGCGTGGCAGGTGGTGGGGTTGCTGCTGGTGGTCGTGGTGGTGCTGTTGCTGCTGCCGCCCATGTCTGCCCGCCGAGCGCCGTGGGCATCAGCACCCCGTCATCGGCCACGGTGGCAGGCTCAAGCGCAACGCGGTGCAGCCCACTCCTGCACACGATGCTGGTGGCGGCGGCGGCAGTGGTAATTGTGGAGGGAGGCAGCGCTACACCAACGCGTCCGTGGAGACGGTGTGCGACAGCGAGACGGATGGCGGTCCTGCAGGGCTGGAGACGGGACACCTGGCCGGACGCCGGCTCTCGGGGGAGATGATCTCCGTCAACGACTTCATGGCCACCAACAAGGTGTCGCTGGCCATCCTGCAGAAGCAGCTGTCCGAGACGGCGCACGGCAACCCGCGCCAGAGCCACGTCAGGCAGAACGGCTTCTCAGGCGGCGTCGGAGCCTTCGCCATCATGAATAACAGACTGCAGGAGACCAGCGTTGATAGGTGACCGCAGGACTGATGCGACCTGTCCTACCGGACTCTTGCTGGTCAACGATTAATAGAGTACCACTTATAAACTCATAGTTGTGGAAATAAAAAGTGGCACCAGAGCCTTTTGCCATCAGGAACAACAGACTGCTGGTGGTGACCAGTGTCGACAGGTGACCAGGGTTGAGGGCTGTCTGACTTCAGGTGGTCAATGTTTGAGGCAGAAAACATGTAATGTCTCATAATTCTGGGGATATTTTAAAACGGCACTCACAAACTGCGTCTCATTATTTATTTATATTTGCTTTTTGGATATGGTGGTAATATAAATAAATAATGAGACGCAGTTTGTGAGTGCGGATTTTTCTTCCTTAAGTTGATACTTTTTATCTCGCACCCAAAGCCTTTCGTTTTTCCAAGAAGTTGAGCGCGTCCTTTGCCAAAACTTGATATTTTAAAAAGGGGCATTGACACCTTCACACCTCATGAAGAGGGGACTGCAGGTGACCAGTGTCGACAGGTGACGAGGGTTGCTGTGATGTGACCTGGAGGTCATGTCAGAACTAAAGAGTCCAGACAGCTATCTATCAGTATTTTGCCAATTGAGATCTATACATGGAGAACCTTTGCCATCATGAACGTCAAATTGCAGGAGAGCAGCATCGAAAGGGGACCAGGGCTGATGATCAGTCATGGCCTGCTTGACTCTCGCTGGTCAGTGGTAACCAGAGTCTGGGAATCATTTTTAAAGTGGCGTTGGCTTTTTGCCGTCATGAAGAACAGACTGCAGGAGACCAGCATTGACAGGTAACCAGGACTGGTGTGATGTCAACAGGACTGACATGATGTCAACAGGACTGGTGTGATGTCAACAGGACTGACATGATGTCAACAGGACTGATGTGATGTCAACAGGACTGATGTGATGTCGTCACCTGCCTGCTACTGGGCATCTCAGCAGTAAACGGTTCAGACAGAAAACATTCAGGGTGTTTGGCAATCTGGCCAGGCTGCACCCTCCCGACGCAACACCTTCAGCGTTGCTTCTAGTCAGGCCAGGGGTACGTATCTCGAAAGTGTCTTTGCTAATGACGGTAGCAACGTCCTTCGTAAGAGCGAATCAACTCTCTCTCGACAGCGACGCTCACCACTAAATCCAAGGGAATGGTAAGACGGTCTTAAGACGGTCTTCAGATGGTTAGCAACGACAAGAATCGAGAAACGGACCCCAGGCCAGAAGAGATACAAATATTGTTTCTGAGCTCCAGAAAAATCGGTAACTCCTCCCACTTTGTCAGGAAGCAAACAACCAGTAGCAAACCAAGGGAGGAGGGTCAACCATGCCGTTTGGGAAATGTTATTTGTTATGCTCTTGGTCAGACCAGTGGTCCGTATCTCGAAAGCGTCTTTGCTAACGACGGTAGCAACGTCCTTCGTAAGAGCGACTCAACTCTCTCTCGACAGCGACACTCACCACTAAATCCAAGGGAACAGTAAGACGGTCTTAAGACGGTCTTAAGATGGTTAGCAACGACAAGAATCGAGAAACGGACTCCAGGTCTCTAAGAGATTTGAAAGTCGATGATAATCAGGCTATTGGCAATCAGCTAATTGATTTTGCAAGACACACCAGCACGGGCAGGTGACAAGGGTTTCTGATGTGGCATCTGACTCCTGCTGGTCAACAGTCTTGGCAGGGAGCTCTCACAGAGAACCACATAATGCCTCATAGTTCTGGGAATAATTTGAAAACGGGCTTTTGCACCTTTGCCTGAATGAACAGGAGACTGCAAGAGACGTGTGACCAGGGTTGATGTGACACCGCGCCCCTTCTGATCAGTGGTAAACAGACAGAAAAAAGTCACACAGTGCCATTGAAAACCTCATAGTTTCACTGTTTGACAGTCTGTTAGTATTCAGGCAGTTGAAATGTTGTTGACATCGCCTCATAAGAGACTGCAGGACACCAGCGTTGACAGGTGACCAGAAGTGATGCTGTTTCTCATGTGATATCAGTGGTAAACACTCCAGACAGAACAAAAACACTCACAGAGTACCTCATGTAGTTTCTGTAAATAACTGTACTGTTTAGTGACGATCTGTTTAGTGACCGTCTGTTTTGCCCATTGAGATTTATTCGCACAACCTCTAAACAATGTCACAACACACAACAATGTCAAAGTGTCTTGCTTCATTGTTCATGTGCATCACACGACACGAGCAGCTCTTATGGGCTTTGTGTCTAAGACTTGTAATAACCCCAACTGAGGAAGAAGAGGATGATTGTTGGTGGGGAGGGGGGGTGATGATGAGAGAGAGCAAGAGAGAGAGAGAGAGAGAGAATGTGTGTGTCTGTGTGTGTGTGTGTGAGAGCGAGAAAGAGGGAGAGAGATTAAGAAAGAGAGAGAGCGAGAAAGAGAGAGAGAGCGGGAAAGAGAGAGAAAGAGAGAGAGAGAGCAAGAAAGAGAGAGAGAGCGGGAAAGAGAGAGAGAGCGAGAAAGAGAGAGCGCGAGAAAGAGAGAGAGAGGGTCTCTCAACACCTGAAGTGATTGGTTCATGAGGCAGGCAATCAGCAGCAGCAGGCCTGGACAGATGCGCCGCTCCGCTACAGGCTCCTCTTGAGCTCGTTGAGGCCGAGGCAGACTGATTTACAAGAGCAGTGGACAAGAGACCCCAAGAGACCCTAGCAGCCATTGGCTCTCGCTATCTCGCTCACCAGCAGCTCTGGAGGAATATAAGATGGAGGGTCTGAACGGGGGTCGTCACCTCCTTTAGATTCAATGCTGTTTATCCTTCACTTGTCCCCGTGTCGACTGAACAAAGCCAAAGCAATATACTGCCTGTAGACGAATGCTGAAATGTGTTAACTCACCTCAGTAATGTTTGTGTGTAAGAATATTTGGCAAAGGCATAGAATTGTTCGCATGGCTGGTCATGCTTATGATTACAGTAATGGTTAAGATAAAGTAAAGTATATCAAGCATTCAAAACAAGACCAGACTGACAAAATAGATTCCACATAGTGAAATCATGTACAAGTAATTAAAATATATACATGAAAAGGGGACAGATACTGTCCCTATAGGCAAGAAGGCAGTAACTTAGTTGTTGTTGAAAATGAGTTAGTATGATTTTAAATGACATAGATATCAAAATATAAATTTAAATAAGATTATTGATCAGCCAAGAATGTGATAATATAAATGTTGCATCTTAATAAGGGACTGTACGTTATTTACCGGGGGGGGAGGGCTGGTGCGCTGGAAGTCCGGTCAAAAAAAAAAATCATGGCCCCCCCCTCCACCTCAATTTTTTTCCCCATGGCCCTCCCCCTACAGGTACAAAAATGTAATATGTAAAATTGGTAGATGAACAGCGTCATGACAACAGTCAGAGCAGCCTACATCAAGGGCGGTTGTCTGCACTATTGTGCTATCGATATCAGTGGATACCTATGAGAAGCCGCTAGAATCTACCACTGCGGCTGCATGGGATGCCTTTTAACTCCACTGTCACCAAAACTGCAGGGACGCAGGAACTCGCTGTGGTCAGCGAAGGGTCTGGGAGGTCTCTCCCAAAAAAAATGTTTTTTTTAGATGCAATTTCCTGCATTCTAATCAATTTTAGGATGAAGAATGGCGAATCTCATCTGACTAACTTCTTCATGTTTTATGTAGCCTATTACTCTCAATGAGCCTAACCAAGGATGACTAGATTTTTACCTTTTTTTTGTTTAACATTTCACTTCAAAATTATTAAGTTCTTCTTATGGAAGGGAAACGCGCACCTAATGTGGAGGTGAGGGCGTGTTCATGCAATAGAGTCCGACTGCGTCCTGGAGAACAGGGGGCGTGTATTTAGAGGGGCGTGTATTTAGAGGGGCGTGTATTTAGGGCAGCCCTGATTGGTCCGATTCACGACGACGTCTGACGTCATTAACTGTCATGTGAAGAATGAAATACCTACCGATAGACGTTAACTTTAGCAGTTGGTGGCTAATGTTAGCTTAGCCTACTTAGTCAAACCGGGCTTTATGTTCCTCTCATTGCAACTTATAATGTTAGGGCTTACAATAGAGTTTTGGTACCGTTTTCTCTGCTCTTATCGGTATCCAGATACAGTACATTCAATACATTTAACTGCTCCTTTGGGAATTTCGCGGCATTTTTGAAAATTATGCTCTGAGGGCAGCTTTACCGCATATCGGTAACGATATGACACATTAACTCGCTGCTCTGAGGGCGTTATTGTCTACATGGTAATACTTAGCAGCGCATGTAACCCTGCTCTTAGGGCACCTTTTCTGCAGGTTCAGAGCATATTTGATGCACACATGTACCGGTAATTCTGCTCTTAGAGCACATTACAGAGCGACCATGTAACAAACACTCTGTTCTGAGAGCAGCTTCGCAGCACATAGATAGCGTTTTGTTTCCTTGGAAACGGACGCGGTTTATGTGTTACGCATACGCATACGCTATTTGACTCGGTTTTGCACTATTATGGATGTATTTCTAATCTTGACATGTTAATGGACAATCTATGCGAATTTCATAATGTGTTTTTATGTGATATGGGAGTAAATGTGTTTACATCCCGTCTGGGATTTGTTAAACTAGCTGGCCCACTAGTTAGCTAGCAAGTGCTAGGTCTCTACACTACATCATGTGTCAAAAGTGGAAAGATTTGCCGACACTCTAGGCTGTGGATATAAAACTGGTCTGTGAATGTTTTCAAAATGTTTTGCTTTGACAAATTGCTGATATTAAACATCCAAATCCTGGTGTTTCTTTGTTTATGAATCTTGGGCCATTGAGACAGATCGATTCTAATATCTACTTGTTAGCTAACTAGCGGACTAGCTAACAAATCCCAGACGGGCGTACTGTTAATACATTTTATTCCCATGGTACATAAAAACGCATTTTGAAACTCGCACAGATTGTCCATTAGAATGTCAAGATTAGAAATGCATCCATAATAATGCAAAACCGAGTCAAATGACATACATTTATCGCTTCGTCAGTCTGTCTGGCTTCATCTCCGTTCCGTTTCCAAGGAAACAAAACGCTATCTTTAGAAAAGTAACCCCGCACTTAAAGTAGGCTACCTTCGGATTGGTAGATGCTAGGGAAATACCGTTTTCAGTTTTGGAGAGCTGAGGTTCTCAGCTTTTAAACAAGACCCATGGTGTGTCTTTAGGTCTAATTAAAAAATATTATGTGTCAGATCGAAAAAATGAAGTTTTGAATGGGTTTCAATGGCTCCAAGTCAGGGGTAGTCCACCAGCAGCGGTCGTCGTGAATCGGACCAATCAGGGCTGCCTTAAATACACGCCCCTCTAAATACACGCCCCTCTAAATACACGCCCCTCTAAATACACGCCCCCTGTGCTCCAGGACGCAGCCGGACCCTTCTCTGTTCAAGAGCAAATGACAGTTTCTCTCTTCTCCATGGGCAGTCTACAATGTGTGAAATTAGTAGAAATGCATGACTAGGCTATGCGATGCACTTGTGAGAGGTGACCGGGCTTTCAAACTATTTAGTTTTTCTTGCAATTGCGACTGTGTATCTCAAGATGCATACGAAAAGGAACAAATCGCCACCGCTACAAAAGTCCAAAACATCTAACAATAGCACAGCCATTTCACACCGCGGCAATTCAATTTTGGCAACAGTTATGATAGACAAGCCACGCACACCATCGGCTGTGCTATAGTTCTAGATTCACCCCATAGCCAACTCCGAGGCTAAGATAAACTTCACCAGCAATAGGCAAGACCTAGCGCAAGACCTAGCGACCTAGTGCTACTACGAATCCAATCTCCACCGCAAGAAACAAAAGTCACTTCATACCTGACACGATGCACAATTTTGGTGGCATTCCCTTCTTCCGTCGCACTTTAAATTCACCTAATTCCTTGCTTAGTTGGTCCGTTTTTGATCACCAAAGTGACTTCTCTTCACAACAAGTTAGCTCCTCCAATGGGTTTAAGACCGTGTATGTTGATGCATGCCCAAGCCAACATATCACTGTTAATACCACTTTTATTAATACTTTGACACCACAAGCTAAACAAACAAACGTCTCTCTCGGCCGTGCTATGCGACCATTGAACACAGATGTAAAGCACACAGCGGTGCCAATAAATAAAATCATGACTTACCAGAGGCTGTGACCACCAGTTGACTACAACACCTCTCCAAAATTCCTCTGGAAATGCCCATCCAATTCGTTGTCAAAACTTCCCAAACTGTTTAGCCCATAGGCCTATAGTTCACCTCCGCTAGTTTGATATTTGCTCACGGGCATTTTCTATGATCCTCCATAGCATTAGCAATCCTACAGTGAAAGAGAGTCAGCGCGGGCAATCTACAGTAGCTGCACCTGATAGTTTTTTGACTACAGATACACGCTTCAGTGCTAAAGTAGGCCTATGCACCCGGGACTTTGCATCGCAAAGCGATGTGTTTCAGAGCATTTTTTATTATTATTTAAAAAAATAAATTAAAATAAAATAAAATAAATTCGTTTTTTTCCCATGGCCCTCCCCCTAACTCTGATTTTTTTTGCCATGGCCCTCCCCTCCACCTCATTTTTTTTCATCATGGCCCTCCCCCCCCCTACGCACCACCCCCCCCCCCCCCCCCCCGTAAATTACGAACAGTCCCTAATCTACCTAAAACTGTTTAGGCTGGACAATATGATAATTTATAAGTAACTTAATCCAGTTTTTAGCTCTGCATAGTATACTGCCTTTTTGCTTTGTAGTGATTAAGTCGTGCTTGGCATGGTAACTTGAAGAGTTTCTTTGGAACATTCTGGCGAATCAACATTTTTGTACTGGGCATTGTATTACATTGCAAAACACATTTATATAGGTTTAAAGAGTATGTTCTCAAAATATTTGAATGGCAAGAATTCACACATAGACAAAAAGAACCATTGGACATTCATTTCCAGTAATAAAATCCCAAAGTAAAAAAATGGTGTTTAGGTAATTTTGCAGCGAAACTTCAATTATACAAACCAGCAAAATGGAACAAAGCAGCAAAACGGGACAATTCCCATGTACGATTCCATTTCATTCTCAAATTGCCATGGTACAAAGTAGGCAAGAAAATGAGGTACTTTAGTCAGACAAAAGTAAGTGTAGTCAAAGACACAGAAGGGACAGCCGCCATTTTTGCCATTTTGATTTTTATGTCATCCTAAATCACTGATTCTGAACAATGTCATCTGAATACAAGATATGTAACAATGTACATGAAACATATTTCACACTTTGTAACAATGCATTAATTGCCATGGCTCATGTTAAAGACAATAATATAAATGTCTCTATACCCACCACGTCTGTAACCAAAACTTCATAGAGATCATTAGTATACGTCATGCAGACTGGAAGAAATCATGAAGAAATGCCAACTATATAATCATAAAGTTTAACATCAAGGAAGAATTACATTTGTATTACATTGCGCATTGAAATTAATGTATTGACAACGGCCAGATGAGCACTGAAGGTTGAAGGCGATGGCACTGCCTCTTAACTAAAGAACTGAAACAAGACCATGCCTTGAACAAAGTCACAGAAATATGGTAGTTCCTTTGACATTTACCAAGGGGTTTACGTTACAGTGAACTTCACTTGAACAGTCTACTCTCTTTGACAACATGACACATTACAGTATCAAGGGAGAAAAGTCTCACAAAAGATTTTAAGCTTTCATATTAAGTACATTACAAGTACAGATCTTATAGTTTGACTGTGAACTAACAAGGGGAACACTGTATTAAATACTGAAGCCATTCAGCTCTGTCTTTCATCCATATGGCATGTGTTGCATCTTGTTGGCGCATAGGAATACGGGCCATGCCGGAATCGGAATCCATCCGGCCCAGAACTGGCACTGATCTGGGAGTGAGTTGAGATTCCGATTCTTTGTGTCTAATCGAACATTAGATTGTACCACACAGTTCACGAATGTGGTACGTTGACTGTACAAAGGTTTTTATTTTCACCCAAAAAACCTGTTGAATACATTATGTAAATAAATTAAAAACAAAGAATGAAAGTAAAAAGAGAAAATAAAAAGACAGTAAAAAGACAGTCACTTCCAGGTCAATTATCACATTTCCATGTGACATTTGAGAAATTCTTGTGCAAATAATGAATCCTCTTGTTTCTTTCAGCAGGTTCATGTGGGATTCTAACATGGTATTGGATAGTCCTTTGACATTCCACAACAAAGACATGATTAGTTAGAAGGAGTCTTCTGAGCCAGCAGTGTCCTGTAGACAAACAAACAAACAAACAAGCAAATTAATTTCATAGCCATGACGTGGAATGATATACATAAAATTCAAATACGATTATTATTGACCGTTATCTTCTATGTATGTAAAGAGGTGATGATGATCAGAATTAAATCAATAAATCAATGTTAGTCCCGCTGAGATTGATTTTCTTTTTGTAAAGAGTTTGGGAAAAAATAATGAGACATGACGCGTTGAAAGGGAGACCCCCTACCTGAGATAGCCTCAGCTTCCGTGCTTCCTTTTGCTGGTAATAAGCAGATATTATGCAGTTGCGCCTGTAATACAAACAAATAATATCCATGGGACACCACATCTGATAATCCCCAAACCACCTCAAAAGTAACAGTCATAGGATGATCTTTATGAAAGTCTGATGATTTAATTATGACCAACACATTTGTAGTTATTCTTTGTAATATTGTAATATTGCAATTTGTAATATTATGTTGGTACTTACAATGTAAATCACTCCTATACTAACCCCATGATATAGTATATAAGTGCATTACATATTGAGACATTTTGTTCCATTACCAAGGACTGTAAAATGAAGCACAACAAAAAGTGTTGCCATCATTGAAACAAGATTGGAGATACTGCATCTCCATGTTGTGTGAATGTCAAAATGTAGATCTATGTCTTTCCTATACAGTAGAAGAACGTCAGTCTTCAAGCCAGATTAGTATTCCAGTCATGATTTCTTGAACCCGCAAATGTTGAGCACCCTAAGATTTTATCGCAGAAATATCACCTGTGGGCCTAATGGATAGAATTTAGCTTGGTTGCCCAACATTGCAATTTGCAATTCATTTCATCCATTAGGCCACCAGATGACATTTCTGCAACAACACTTTAGGGTTCTTAACATTTCTGGGTTTACTATTGTGCCTATGGGGATCACCGCTACAGTAGACTAGGGGCGTTTCTCAACAGGGGTGCTGGGCCACCCTGGGGTGCCTCACGCCCCCCTCAGGGGTGCCGCGGAAACGTGGTTGATAAATAAATTATGTAATAATACATATTTGTCTAAATTGATAAGTTAATGCTAGTCAGTGGAATCTTTCATCTGCCATTCACACACAATAAAGTAAATATAGGTGCCCCCAGTCAGCTGTAACTTCGAACGTAGGTCGTGTGACTCCAAATGTGTTACTTTTCTAAGCTTGTGTGGTATCGGATGCGATGCCATGTTACGGCATGTTAGTTTGGGGTGCCTTGAAATTTTTCATGACTTGAAAGGGTGTCTCGCCTAAAAAAGGTTGAGAAACACTGGACTAGGGGCGTCTCGATTTCAAATGTGCATGAGAGATGACTCACTTGCTTTGCAGGCCGCCCCCTGGTGGCAGTCCGGGGATCACTGTTGAGGCCAGCACTGTGAGGACAGACAGCAGGTCAGGGTCCTCTCCTCTGCCACTCAGCTCCTCGAAGATGTCTGTCACACAATAACAAACCCAGACACGCAGAACAACAGTCAACTCTAATTCAGAGCCCAGTGTGTGAGAAATGTGGCAGATTTTTTTTTATTATTTTTTTTTTTTTTACCTCTGCCAAGGAGGTTATGTTTTTGGTCATGTTGGTTTGCCTGTCTGTCTGTGTGTCTGTTGGCAGGATAACTCAAAAAGTTATGCCCGATCACTTTCCGGATCCAGGATTTAAAAAAAAAAAGATTTGTCACTATTGCGGGATAGGTAGAATTTTGACATTCCAGTTTCTAACTCCACAAAAAACGTGGAAAAAAAGACTGAAAAAAAAATAGAGTGTGACATAGTCAAATGTTCTATCAAACAGCTTCCTTGGCGGAGACCTCTGAGTGCATTTCCAGTTATATTACTGATATATATTACTTATTATACCAATAATAGTGAATTATTAATATTATAAATATTAACATTATTAAATATTATTATTCAAGTTTGTATAGCATCACTAGTTGCATGAGCAGACCCAATCATTGCTGGCTAAGTTGGCCACATCACTAGTTAGTGAGGGCATCCCGTGCCCTTACTTATGTTTAAAAATAACTAGGTTAATAACTAAATAAGTAAGTCATAAATATTCCATTAAGCGCAGATTTTTTTTTTTTTAAACATAGCATTGCTGATGATTTAAGATATTTTTCCTTGTTGAAATGAAATGGAGTGTATGTGAAATGATGACGGGCCTACTTTGTACTGTATCTGTACCGATGTGTGGGAAATATACACATGCTCAAGTTAATGTTTAATGTTGCAGAGCAGTGTGATTACTCCCACTTTAGGCAGACGGATTCAACAAAAAAATGTTTTAACCGGCTAAAAGACCAGCGAAATCTCTAGGCACTGGGGCTACAGTACACGCACACACACACACACACACACACACACACACACACACACACGCACACGCACACGCACACGCACACGCACACACACACACACACACACACACACACACACACAAACACACACACACAGTTTGTCCCGCAATTAGCCCAATTTAACAGGTGAGTGTTTGGATCAGACTCGTCATTGACTAGTGGACATTTGTTTTGGGTGCTAGGAATGTTCCACAGTTTTAATATATTTAAATATGTACAGTATATTAATATATTTAATATATTTTATGTTTGCAATATTACTGTTTAATTGGCACTAAAATGACATAATTGGACAGGGCACTCAGAGTATGTGGCACTGAATAGATTGTAATGAATGACTCTAGTCTAGGCTATCCATTACTGCTGTGATGGTCCCTGTAGTGCAGAGGTGGGCCAACTCCGGCCCAGGGGCCACATGCTGCCAGCTGAACCCTTGTCTTTACAAGACAGCTTTTAAATCCATATATGGTCACGCAACATTCTTACAATGTCTAGCTAAAACAGGGATCTTGTGAACTGAAGATTAACCAAGGCTATACACTTAAATGCAGTACTACATTACAATGGGCAGGAATGGCATAGCTGACAGGTTATGTCAGCATACAGTATTTCTCATTATTGACATTATCTATTACAACCCAATGTGGCCCTTGGGCCAAAATAATTACCCACCCCTGCTGTAGTGTGACTCCCCTCCAGTCCCCACCCACCTGCCACTTTAGACTCTAGCAGATCCTCCAACTCGGCCTCATGGTGTAGGGCCTCTGGAGACAGCTGAGGGGCGGCGGGGAAGCACACCAGGATCACACTGATGTTGTCTAGGCTGCCCTGCAGGGAGACATAGAGAACAGAGGGAGCATGAAACACAATAAAGAACACTCACATATTTTTAAAAAATACATTGCTTGGCATTTTTGCCTTTATTTGACAGGACAGTGAAGATATTGACAGGAAGTAAGTGGAGAGGGAGAGATGGGGAAGGGTCGGCAAAGGACCCAGGCCGGAATCGAACCCAGGTCAGACGCGTAGCAAACTAGTGCCCTACCGTTAGTGCCACAGTAGGGCCACATTTATTCTGGTGCAACTCGTACACACACACATACAGAACCCAGATTTAGGATTTAAGATGCACGAACACACAGAACGTGGCAAGAGTGACATAGGCGCTGGAAGTAATTGACTTTATACACTGTAAAAAACACCTGTTGAAATTACGGCAAAAAACTGTCAAATTGCAACAGTCAGTGATTGTGAAATGTAAAACAGTTTATCTCTGTACTAAATATGGCAAGCCACTATTTAGTCAAAAAGCGCTACATAACTTTATTTTTGACAGGTGTCATATGTAGAAAATACTGGACTGTTCTCTGTAAACGAAGATATTGGAAAATACCGTTAAGTGAGATGAAGTAGTCAAGAAACGGTACATGACTTTATTTTTCACTGGTGTACACATATGTACACAGCAAATTTGCCAGAGGTCGATTGATCAGAGTTAGACTGGTGTTCAGCCAAAATCTAAACATCAAGAGTTGCAGCAACACTACAGAGTGTTATTTGACTCCTCTGGATCCGAGTTGTTGAGCTAAGAGAGCTAGAGAGTTAATGTTTAACTCCCTTGAGAGTTATGAAAAACATGCCTCCCCAATTTTCAAATGTTTTGGCAACATGAGCAGCCATTTTTGTTGAGTCCCCTATAAGTGAACCAAACTCAATCATCTGTTAGTGAACCAAATTGTGAACCAACAGACAAAGAACTCTGTTCTGCTTTTCTTCACATTGTGTATACTACTAAAAGTAGGTGCTCTTTCTGGTCGTGTTAGGCTTTTTGTCCTCTTTTAGTCCAATAGATCTCTTGTGATTGCACTTGTTCCAGTTGTAACTTGTCAAACCACTGATAGGCTGGTTGTAACAGGCAGAGTTTGATGTCAACACGCTATTTGATTAGTAGCCATCAATGAGTATTAACTTAGAGTACAACCCTCTGCATGTGTTGTAATTCATCCTGCGAAAAATTCTCCACCGCAATAATTTTTTCCCTTATTGGACTTTGAGGCTTTGCCATCAGAGTTTTCGATTGAGAGGCAAATTGACACGGTAAACCTCTTCAAAATTCAGAATATCTTTTTTTGCATTCCTCCTACCCAACAGAAAGCAATGGAGGTTATAATGAATTGAATATTAATTACTCCACAGAAAACATATTGCCTGTCTGCTTGGCTCCAGGTGCCTCCACGTTGTAGATTTGACAACAATGAAGCTGGCAACTGAATAAACTGTGCAACAGTTAAGGACTGCAAATGGCAACAGTTTGCACATTTTGCAGTAATTCACTGTAACTTATTATTTCTCCGGTAACAGCCTACAGTTTAGCCTCATTTAATGTGTAAAATATACCTATAGGCTAGTATAATCTGAAAAAGTCTACCTGGGACAGTAATCCCTTGAGCTCTTAGACGTAGCCCAGTCTATTTGAAACTGTCATTCTACCCCATCCGAATCAATCTATCAATCAATTCCTGACCTCACCTGAGTGCTAAGGGCTGTCATGCAATGATTAACTTACTGCCTGCACCTGCCAAATGCTTCATCACTCGGGTCACATGGTTCACTTGAACATGTATTTAAACAGGGACTGTTGCATTGTACTGCTCACTGGTTGCTAGCTAGCTAGCTGGCTGGCTGGCTGTAAGGCCGGCTGGCCGGCTGGCCGGCTGGCCGGCTGCTGGCCTGCCCTCACCTGGCCGGCCCGGCTAGCAGGTCACGTTGTAAGGGTGGCTGCATGGTGGCTTGCTAACTAGCTTGTTTGTTAGCTTGCTTGCCCCGCTAGCTTTGGCCTTCATTTTCCTTAAGGTTATTTTCAGGCCTTTTTAAAATAAAGAATGGATTTGCATACCCTTCATTGATGATACTAGACTGGTCCACCTGCCTGCACTAGACAATCTGGCAATTGGGCATTTATTTAGGTATCTAATTAAGTTGATGTTTATTGGACTCCAATGAGTAGAATCAGTCTAATCAGTTGTCTGTGATTGCAACTCTATAATTGGACTCACCTGAGTATAATCAGTCCAATCAGTTGTCTGATTGTAACTCTATAATTGAACTCACCTGAATATAATCTGTCCAATCTGTTTTGGCAACCACTGCTGCCATAATTTTACCGTAAAATGTAAAAAAAAATAATACCGTTATTTATTTAACGGTAGGCTTTGGCAACCACTGCTGCCATAATCTTACCGTAAAATGTAAAAAGGAAATATACCGTTATTTGTTTAAAGGTAGACTTTGGCAACCACTGCTGCCAGCAATTTTCCGTAAAAACAACAGTTCTTTTTTTTACTGTGTAGCCAAACTGGCAATAAAAGTAACACGAGGGTCTGGAGGACCTTTGGATTCACCCAGCTCCCCAGCTAAAATGCAGAAGAACCAATCAGGATCGCAGGATTTCCATAGATGTGACATCATCAACATTTAAACCTAATAGGTAAGGGGGAAAATAAGTGAAACGCAACAGTTCTTTCAGCAACAATGGTCGCTCGCATGGACTCACTCATCAACATTGATTCTCGAATTTTTAACTGTATTTTCGAATCTGTGAGTAGCAGCAGCTGATTTTAGTACGAAAAAGTCAACTTAAAATGTGTTTAAGCTGTACTTAATCATATTTCAAGTGTATTTAAGTATACTATAATTTGTCCCAAAATAACATTCTTTAAATACACACTTTTGAAGTATATTTTAAATACAAAAATACATACTTATTAAGTATATATTAAGTACACCTTTTTTTTACCTGGGAGCTCATTAAAAATGTCACACAAGTGTTTCCCCAATCATTCCTGTCTGGCGAGAGTCATGATAGTCTTGGGTGTCATGGTGACAGTTTAGTTGAACTTCAGCAAACATTATGGTAATGAGCAGGGCCTCTGACAGCTTTGGCTGGGCCCAGGATAAAGTAAACTGAAAGGGCCCTCCCACCTAATACATACAATGTAATGGGGACTCGATTCAAGTTCACCAGCGGTTTTGCAACCATTAATCATTCAAATTCAACTCTATTTGTCCACAAAAGGATAATTGCTGAGTAAAGAGCAACATAAACTTGTTTTTATCACTGTGCACTGCCATTGCTTTGTTGACGTCACGATTTTCAGTGGGATGAAGTTTGGGGTAATTCGATGTAGCCCCAGCTCACGAATTGAACATTCCGCTTCCAGAGGTGTTCCAATGCATTTTAGCTTGTAGGGGGTCAGAAACATCCTATTTCCTACCGCACTGGAACGCACGGAAAGACACAGTGTAGGTACCCTTCAGTAGGAGAGAAATGGCCAAGCTGAACATGGTCCACGTGTAAAATCAGTGCTTCAAACAAACTGAAATCAAGACAATGCAATTCATGGTGAATTCGGAGTGTTGATTTAACGCTCCTTAAATAACCTGCTTAGTTTTGCAGTGTGAGTTCAACACTAATGAAGTTCATTGAAACATTGCAGCATGTGGTCCTACTCTGTTTAATCAATACAGCAAGAAGGTTGATAATTGTCTGGAGATTTAAGCAGGATGTGAAGGTTGGTGCTTAAGAATCACTCATGAGTGCAACAACAAAAGCCAACGAGGTGGGCGTACTTGGGCGTAAAGTAAATTTGTTTATCTTTGTCTCTTCAGATCACATGACATGGTTCCAGTGATCCATATCTTTGGTCTGTTCACCTCTCTTGAGACCAAGATAAACAAAATTGCTTTAGATGGTGTCAAGCAAGTTTGGTGGTTAACAAGTGAGTTTTAGAAAAAAGTTTATCCTCTCAATAACCAAGCATGGTAGTGGGACTGATATGGTTTGGGGATGCATGAATGCTGTCAACATTGGCAATCTGAAATACACCTAAAAGAAACATGCATGCCAACATGCACTGTGACTACCGAAGCAGATCATGATATTCTCCATAGCATCGCATTCAAATCTCACACCAGTCTATTTAAGCCAGGTGCACTGCACACTCAAAATGTAAAAGTTCAATGCAAAGAAAAGTTGAAGCCCACACTGATGACCTCCCTTTTAATCCCTTTTCATTTCGAGACGATTCAAGCCAACACGGCCCCTTCTCTACCGGATTTTAATCTGGGGTGTACTCACTTTTGTGAGTACATGTTCAAACATTGATGGCGGTATTTTGGTTTTTTTCTGAGTGAACAAGAAATTTAAGCGGTTAAATATGTTGTTAAAAGGTCACTAATCATTGTGTCAAAGTGAAATGTCATCAATGCTTTCCTATGAAAAGATATACTCACAAATCTGCAAAAGCTGTGAGGAGTGTACTCACTTTCGTGATATACTGTAAATAAAACAATTATAGCCTACAGCCAGAGAGAGGCTGTGTTTACTCCACAGGCCTACATAGGGTACTTTCATACTTGGCTCTTTTTGATTGCGATGATAATGATTAAGTACAGTAGCTGTTGCAGGGTATGAAAGCATCGAAATGCGCAATCTAAAAACCAGAGAGATTAGAGAGGGGGGATTAGCCTCACATGACCCCAGAGTTGCGTTGTTCTCTTGGGTGGTGGTTTTGTCCTCAAAGTCCCCCCAGACTAAGACCCCATTACAAGGGCAAGTTGTGTCGTCTGAGAGGTGACGTCATCTGTCTATCTATCGGCAGTACGGTAGCCTACCACCTGTCTTCAAGGCTTTAAGAGCCTACTCAGGAGCGCTGATTCACAGTAATGACGGCCGGGGATGACTTCACTCTCCCTGCCATCCAATCCATTATTCTGGTAGAAATTGGTTGTTGTTTTGACAGCTACATGGAAATGTGCTTTTCCGGTCCAAAATATTGAAATACGAACCACTGTTCAATGCGCAACATAACTGTGGCTACTCCTGTAAAGCTATAACATGAATCTTTGTTAGTTTGGGCCATGTGCGTATAAAATGTGTGTGCGTGGCTTGCAGATCTGTGGACTCTCTAAACAACAGGCAAAACAGCTGACCAAATTCTGCTCAGCATCCAGCATAATTGGGAGTCTCTTCATTTGGAGACGTATAGGTGCCATGTATCCTTAAGACACTCAGTGAGCAGATTCTTTTAGTTTTGTGTAAAGCTCCTGTGAAATTTGGTGTGTGCTATGATAAACGTATACAGTATCTGTCAATCCAAATAAAGAAGTAAACTTTGTGTGTGTGTGTGTGTGTGTGTGTGTGTGTGTGTGTGTGTGTGTGTGTGTGTGTGTGTGTGTGTGTGTGTGTGTGTGTGTGCGTGCGTGCGTGCGTGCGTGCGTGCGTGCGTGCGCACGCTTGTGTGTGTGTGTGTGTGCGTGTGCGTGTGCGTGTGCGTGTGCGTGTGTGTGCATGCGTGCGTGAGTGAGTGTGTAGTTTAATGGGGCTCAGCAGCAGCACTGTAGTCTTGTGCTAGTTGTGCTGTGCCCATGCCCTGCTCTGCTCTGCTCTGCTTTTCCTCTTGGTTGCAGTGATGCCGTGCTGCGCTGCCTGTCATCAAATGCAATGGCCTAATCTCCGGGCTCCAGCACTAAGAATAGCGGAAGGGATTTGCTGTTGTGTGTGTATATAGGTACGTAACTGCACACACTGGCCCTTTTAAATCGAAACCTATGACAGTGGCCAGGGGCTACCGGGGCAGGATGGCTACGGTGGCACAGTAGGAGCAAAAGCGAGAGCAGAGGAGAGGAGACGAGGGGGCAGAGAGAGGAGCAACAGAAAGAGAAACGAGAACGAGAAAGATGGAGGAGAACGGGGAAGAGAAAAGACATTTTCAGGTCACCACACACAGCCACGCAGCCTCTATCGCTAGCTCTCTCTGTTATGTAACGGGTGTCAGATGGGATAGCGAGCGCATTGGCGTGTCCCCCTGAGTACCTTTATGCAAGCCACCAGGCTGAGGGCATATCAGTGGTGGCCAGCTGAAAAGCCAAGCTATACTACTTTGAACCCTTTGGGGAGTTCTTCTCACATGTCACAAGCTCTTGGGATTTTAGAGTTCCATGAGAGCAGTAGAATGTTTGAGTAAAACTCTAGAGGAACAGGGGGAAATCCATACTTCCTGCAAAGGTTAAGCAAATGATAGAAAAAAGTCCATCAACCATGCGTTTTTGCTCCCTCTTCGTCAAGTGGCCCAAAATGTCATGTCTAAAGAATAAAAAAAAGGGAACAAAACCACCTGGTTGATACAACTGTTTTCCCTGCATATATATCTACGTTTTTAGGTCCTGCTCACAGGGTGAAGATCATTTGCACAATATAGCCACTCAGTAAAATAAAAGTATTAAATATAAATGTGTTGGTACCTATTCACAGCAGTCCTGGAGGCAAAAAATATCTTTTGAACAGATGTCAAACCGATGAACATAAAACATGCAGTGCTTATTAGGGTAAAGGTGGCACAGGTACTTATGCCATGGACTAAGAACAGGGAGAAGAATAGTAGGCCTAGTCTAAGAATAGCAATAGTATTCTAAGAATAATATTCTACGAACAGGGATTGTCAGGATTGTAACCTATATTGGGACCTATGGATGTTCAAAATCTGCAGAGGCTTTCAAAATGACAAAATGAGGCAAGTTTCATTTTAAAGCAAAGCAGTAATGAACGACTACCGGTTTACATAGAAAACACCAGGGTGTAAGATAACTTCTATGCCACCTGATACAACTCATACTCTCTTCGAATGCATTGAATCAAAGGTGCCTGATGTCACGTGAAAAAGGCCCACTGTGGAAATTACCCAAAATACAAAATTCAAAAGTAATTTTCAGTTTTGTTCTGGCTTAGTTGTAGATTCTTCAACTTCTTCATGTTGATGCATCACTGGTAAATACAAGTGGATAATTCAATGTAATTCAAGAGTGTTCCAAGAGCCTGGCTCAGTAGTGAATCGGGTTAAAGGACCAGTTCAGTCAATTTCAACATGCAGTTGTAATGCTCACACTACCCTGGACCTGTCAGTAC
The DNA here is from genome assembly GCF_034702125.1 of Engraulis encrasicolus. NCBI lineage: Eukaryota > Metazoa > Chordata > Actinopteri > Clupeiformes > Engraulidae > Engraulis > Engraulis encrasicolus. Next base: position 55,915,491 of record NC_085863.1, read on the forward strand.
CTGAGTTTTTTGGTAACACTTCCAAATAAGGGGCCATAATTAACAGTAAAGTAGCTACAACTTAATACTTAAGTAAGGGTTAATAATCCTTACTTAATGCTACAGTAGACACATATTAATTGTTATTAATGCATATGTTGAACATTAGTAAGCGGTTACTTAACTATTAGATAACTATTACCTTGTGTTACAAGTTAATAGCATATTATCATTTAACTAATAAATAATTAAGGGCACAGTAAATAGTTAAGTAGCTATCAGGTCATACTTAACTAAGGACCAAAATTAACACTTACTTAATACAAAAGTAAGGCATAACTAATGGATAAATAATACAAAAATATTGGGGTTTGGGACCCTTATATTAGAGTTGGCTGAGGATAACTAATGGTTAATTAATAGATAGATATTGGTGTTTGGGACCCTTATATTAGAGTTGGCTGCGGATAACTAATGGTTAATTAATCGATAGATATTGGTGGGGTGTTTGAGACCCTTATAATAGAGTTGGCTGAGCATACCTAACAGGTAAATAATGAATCTACAGTGACATCTAGTTTTCACTCATTCAAATCACTGTAATAGTGGCAACAGGAACCATTATATAGCAAGGATTGGACGTACACTTCTCAATGATGGTGGGGTGATGAGATGTAATGTTTTCATATATCACTTATTAGTTTTAATGATGGGGTGTAATGATTATTAACCCTAACTTATTAACCCTAACTTAAGTATTTGGTTGTAGCTACTTTACTGTTAATTATGGCCCCTTATTTGGAAGTGTTACCAGTTTTTTTTTTTTCTTCTGCAGCCTTTTCCGAGATATTGGTCATTGTAATGGGGGCAGCGCTTTGTTTACATTTAAAAAAAAAAAACATTTTTATTTATTCTCAAAAACATCCGAAAGGTTATATACGTAACTAGCAAACAGCGATACCTTTTGAGAAAATATTTGGAGTAGGCCTGTGTTAATTTTTTTAAAAATGTAAACAAACGCTGCCCCCATTAGAATAGCTCATATCTCGGAAAGGGCTTAACCGACAAATGTGGCATCAGCGGTTACTGACAAGTCAAGGGTAGCGTGAGCAATACAACAGCATACTGAAATTGACTGAACTGGTCCTTTAAGTTAACCTTGAGGTAGTAGTAAATCACCCAACAGAACAGCCTGGAGTCCTCCTTTTCTTAATCAAATGACACATGTGGACTATCTACTTCAGGGGTGTCAAACATACGGCCCGCGGGCCGCATCCGGCCCGCCAGAGGGTTCCATCCGGCCCGGATGTTAAAAAAAAAATAAAAAAATTGTTACTTTTTTTTTTTTAATGAAATAACCGATATGCGCAATTACGGCCCTCGGGGCAAAATCGAGACCTGCATGACATTAACCCAATGGTCCCTCTGTTACACTGTATGTAGTAAAGTGCACATCACACTTCTATTATAAATAGTGAATTTGTACTGTAACAGGCATTTGATAAAGCTCATATATTATAGACCTCATATATAGAGATAAAATGTTAATACTTCTTATTCGTATTGTATTGGTATTGGTTGTAATTAAATAATAAATATAATTGGATTTGTATTGGTTCCTATTAAGCTCAAACTGGAAACGGGATGTTAGAATGCATGAAAATGCAGGAAATTACATATAAGAAATACAAAATTTCCCCCTACCAAAAGGAACTGTCCCATATTTAATTAATTGACGGTTGGCAATGAATGAATGAAGTCAAGGAAATTTTGCATAGGATTATCAGTATTGCATTGCTTTCTACATATTCAACACACTTAAAACGTGATAGTACTGAACACTAATCCTCTGCTTTACTTTTCTTTTTTTTTTTGCGATGATGTTACTAATGCGGCCCGCTTGAGGTCCACATGGGTTGTATGCGGCCCCCGGACCAAAATGAGTTTGACACCCCTGATCTACTTTGTATTAGCAGGTTTACCACTTACCACAATTTAGCCTGGTTTATAACCATATTCTTGGAATACACCCCAGGTATTGCAATTTCATCTTTCATCTTATTTGTCTGTTTGACTGTCTGCCTGTCTGCATGTTCGCCCGCAGTGTATTGGGTCGCCTGTGGGTGGCACTAAACACACAGCATCACATGCATCAGACATTGGAAAGAGGTGAAAAGGTCACGGTGGAGGTCAAGATGTCTGACACTGACCTTGTAGAGGCAGAGGTCAATGATGTGCGAGCAGACCTCCCGCAGGTCGGTGCAGACGCGCAGGCGACTGCTGACAAATTGGCACAGCTCGTCGTTGCTGATGGCGTCCCACACGCCGTCGCAGGCCAGCAGCAGGAACTCGTCCAGCGGCGAGCGCTCCACCACCGTCACCTCCGGCTCCGGCGACACCATCTGCTCGCACGGCGAGCGCCACTCCACGTTCTTGTAGCTGAAATCCCCCAGGGCCCGCGACACGGCCAGCGAGCCGTTGACGCGCTGCAGCGTCACCGAGCCGCCCGCCCGCTCGATGCGCTCCTTCTCGGCCGGGCTGTAGGGCTTGTGGTCGGCCGTGGAGAAGGCCACGCGGCCGGCGCGGCAGAGCAGGGCGCGCGAGTCGCCCAGGTTGCCGAAGTACATGCAGCGCGGTGTGAGCATGGTGGAGCACACGGTGGTGCCGCCCCGCTCCCAGCCCTCGCGCACCGCCACCCCGTGCAAGTGCTTGTCCATGGCCAGGAAGCCGTCCTTGATGCCATCTGTCACACGCTCCATGTCCTCCTCCTCCGGGTCGATGGCGCCTGGACACACACACATACACTTATTCATTTGTCTTGTTTGTTTATGTAATAATCTCACAACAAGCTCCTCATATTTGACTGTAGATGTTAAAAAACGGTGTCAACACCATCAGACACAATTAATACCGGTAGTACAAATGTATGTTTTTTTCTGAATTATTTTACTACATGCACACATTTGTTTACATTCATTTATTTTTCTACATGTACACATTTGTTTGTGTTTTTGTTTATGCATTGTGACTATAAGGATGTATATTATTATTATGAAGTGATTTGTTTATTTGTTTGTTTACTTATTTCTTTAATCATTTGTTTGTGTCTGTTTTTCCTTTGCTCCCACCAAAGCCACTTATAGAGCAATCCAAAGTCACTTGTTAATCTGTCTGTTAATTCTCTTCTATTGCCATTCGTTCTCAAAGGTATAAAACATACACAATACAGTATAACACACACACACACACACACACACACACGCACGCACACACACACACACACACACACACACACGCACGCACGCACACACACAAATTAGCATTCATTATCAGAAGCAGGGCTGTAGCAGCAAATGTTGCCCCAACTACCCCCCCCCCCCACCATATACTGTATCTTTATAAATCAGACTGTGGGCCCCCGATATATATGGGGCCCTGGTGACACTTTACCTCCCTGAACGACACCCCTGATCAGAAGTCTCAAACGTACACAATACAGTGTAGCCTTCCATGATCACGTAGGCATATGGTACATGACAGGACATTGCTCAATACTCAATTTACCAGAGTTCGATCTGTCCAGCTCAGCTGTTTGGTGTCCGCTACCTTTTCATCCGCTCTAACAACTTCCTGTTCGTGTTGAGAGATCCTCCTTTTGGCTCTGTTTCAATGGCACATCGAGCAGATGTTGACACACGTGTGTCTATGTGTGTGTCTGCGTGTGTTTCTGTGTCCATGCGTGCATGCCTGCGTGAGTGTGAGTGTGAGTGTGAGTGTGAGTGTGAGTGTGAGTGTCTGTCTGTCTGTCTGTCTGTCTGTCTGTCTGTCTGTCTGTCTGTCTGTCTGTCTGTCTGTCCATCAGTCTGTGTGCGCATGCACTTGCATATTGTGTGACGTAGCCCCTTAATGCGCGCCGTACCTCCTGTGGCACGCTGTAATAGACATTGAAAGTTAACTACTATAGTACTGCACTACTACGTATGCCAGTACACGGGGCCTTTAGTAATACACTACGACTTGGTCATTGCCATTCTGGTAACAGCTAATTTATAAAACCGTGTCTTAAGGGGTTAATGGATGCTGACAGGTAGTAAAGGCAACAGTTTTGTTTACAGCACTAGGCCGCCTTAGTCACTCCAGTCCCCTCCACGATGACAGCTGTGTCCCCATCCCATGACCCCCCCCCCCACACACACACACACACACAATATTTCGCCCAGATCTACGTATCTGTGGGCCCCCCCTCCTTCGTGCCACATCAGTTCCGACTCTGTCAGAGTTAGCCGCTCTCCAAGTCCCGATGGCATAATCGTATCATTATGTAACCAACATTCAATGGCCATCTGATGAAGAGGGCCATAGCCATACATGGGCCATGTTTGGCAGCACAGCACAGCACAGCTTTTACATAAGACAGCAGAATGAGGAAATATGTGTATGCTGTGTCATACATGTAAATATTATGTAATTGAAATAATGACAACAATATGGAATAGCTATGCAAAGTGATGCACATGCATGTTAGCAGTTTAATTCATTAAATTTTGTCACCACTCTCGAGATTGGATGTTTATTAGAAATGACGTCGTCAAGCATGATGGATGATTATTGGAAGTAATTTAGCGTTTCTCATCACTCAATACTGTACAATGGCGTGCGATTTTACGCCCCTCTTATGTAAAGTTGTCTAACATCAATACTGTGTACAGTACAATGTCACACCTCTCCTCTTCACACTTCACTGCATTTCATTACATTACATTACATCACATTCAAAACGACCCCGTTGTACAGGGTACTGTATGCATTGAAGGGGTACTGTACACTGGCCAGAGGTAGGTAGTGTGCAACTATGCCTCTCATTGAAACTGTGCTATCTACTGCCAAATTTGATCTGTTCATGAATCTTTACTAAAGAATGAATTCATGTTTACTAGTATGACCAAAGTACAGTACATTTTGCATATAGACCAGCAGTGTGTGCAGCATGGAGTGGCTGGGTACAGTACCCATCTGTGGTCAACGTGTGTATGGACAGGCAGTGTCCTGTGACCATGCGTGTCTGTGTGTGTGTGTGTGTGTGTGTGTGTGTGTGTGTGTGTGTGTGTGTGTGTGTGTGTGTGTGTGTGTGTGTGTGTGTGTGTGTGTGTGGGTGTGGGTGTGGGTGTGGGTGGGTGTGTATGTGGTGTGGTGTACCAGGGTCATCCACTTGTGGAGAGGATGCATGTTAGTGTCAGTGTCTGCACAATACATTTCAGTAGTGTTAAACCTCTTTGTAGAAAGTCTTAAATTATAAGGTTTTTGTTGTCAAAATCGACCCAAATAACCAGTCTTATTTCATCTTTTCGCAGATGGGGATGGGGTTGCAGATGGGGTTGCTGGTATGCTGGCCTATACACTATTTCCTGAAAATACTCAACTACATCACAACAACATTGCTATGTCAGTACAGATTAAGACATAGCCATTCCAATTTTGGTGAGAGTAAGGTTAAAAAATAGCCTCTGCACTATAAGGGGTTAATACTCTCAGTCATTTCATAACAATGTCGCTATATTGTAGTTGAGTTGTTTTGGCAAAGAGTGAATATGCCCATCTGACGGGCCCATCTGCACAAAGAGGCTAATTCAACACAGACACTTGAAGAGTTGAATGTCATGCATTTATACTGTATAGAGCTTACAGTATTTTGATCCTGCGCTTCAGTGTTCATTCCACACTTGGAGCATACTCTGGGACCAGATACACTCGGGATGAAGTTAAATCAACTCTCTAAGTGTGAAATTAACACTGCATTTTCACTATGTCCGTGTTGAATTAGCATAGCAAAATCTACTGTGTGTGTGTGTGTGTGTGTGAATGTGGAAGGTGGTGTATGTGTACTATGTTTGTGGTTTGTGGTGCCAGTGCTGAAGAGTAGCCACCTGAAGCCAGAATGTGCCAGGTGTTTATCTTTGTGTGTGTGTGTGTGTGTGTGTGTGTGTGTGTGTGTGTGTGTGTGTGTGTGTGTGTGTGTGTGTGTGTGTGTGTGTGTGTGTGTGTGTGTGTGTTTGTTGTGTGTGCGTGCGCCTGTGTGTGTGTGTGTGTGTGTGTGTGTGTGTGTGTGTGTGTGTGTACACGTGTGCGTGTGTGAGCAGTGCACCTGTGCATGTGTGTGTCAATGTTGGCAGTTGTACAGTGCAGGTGCACGTAGCTCACCTGAGGGTAGTATGCGTCCCAGCAGGTGTGTGTGTTTGTGTGTGTGTGTGTGTGTGTGTGTGTGTGTGCGTGCGTGCGTGCGTTTATACTTTCAGTTAGCTTTGTAGGTAGCATATTGTGCTATATAGATAAATGCTGAATGATTTCGATTTGATTGTGTGTGTGTGTGTGTGTGTGTGTGTGTGTGTGTGTGTGTGTGTGTGTGTGTGTGTGTGTGTGTGTGTGTGTGTGTCGGTGCCAATGCCAATGTGAAGAAGGCGTCAAAATCCAACTCACCCGTTGCCAGGATGTGCTCCAGCAGGTTCCTGGAGCAGTGCTCAGCCACGGCGCTGCCGGCGTGCCCGTCGAACACGGCGAAGAAGCCCCAGTCCGAGAGCCGGCCGCCCAGCTGCGGGTAGCAGTTGTGGAAGTCCTCCATGGTGGCCCGCCAGCCCTGCATGCAGGCGCAGGCGAAGGTGACGCCCCAGGGGCCGCAGCCCTCCTCCAGGAGCTTGTCCAGCACGGGCCTCTCCAGGTACGGGCTCGGGATGACCAGGCCTCCTCCTCCTCCCTCCTCCTCCTGGCCCTCCTCGCCCTCGGCCTGCTCGCCGCTGCCGCTGCCCCCGACTCCTCCGCCGCTGCGGCCCCCTTTGAAGAAGGAGCTGACTCGTTTCTCGGTCTCTTTCACCAGGTGCCGCACGAAGGCAGGCATCTCCACGCTGCCTTTCTTGGCTGTCCTCATTGTGTTGTGTAGTCGTGTTGCCTCTCTTATTCCTCTCCTCTCTCTTCTTTTCTTCTACTCTCCTCTATTTTCTATTTCTCCTGTTCTCTCTCCTCTTCTCGTTTCTTCTCCTCTCCTCTCCTCTCTCACTGCCTACCCCTGATATTCTTTCTTTCCCTCACTCCCTCTGTCCCTCTCTCTTTTCTCCCTTCTGCTGATCTGTTTCTTTCGGGTAGCTTTTTTCTCCCCTCCTCAGTGCACCTCCCTGTCCCTCAGCGTGTAATTTCTTGACAGGATGATGATGTCAGCCTTGCCTTTTCTCTTCTTTTCTCCCCCGCCGACGGATGCCTGTTCAGCCCTGTATCAGAACCCGCAATCATACCGTCCATCTC